>NW_007727841.1:136527-225475 GCF_000696425.1 Galeopterus variegatus | reverse complement strand
TTTTTTTTTGTCTTTTTTCGTGTCCGGCAACGGGATCGCAACCCTCAGTGTCGCTCCCGTACCGGACCGGGACCGGCAACGGGAGAGCACCCCTCGGCGTTGCTCCCGCACCTCGCTCCGCCAGTGAGCGGGAACCGGTCTGTATGTGGGATCCGAACCCTCGGCGGGAGCGCCGCCGCGCTCCTAAGCGGCGCACTATAGCAGTGTGCCACCGGGCCGGCCCCTTAAGGTATCATTTTTTGAGAAAAGGTCATTTGTGATCAAAATATTTGTGTTGCATAATAGATAAATCAGTATACAAGGATAAAAACAGACTTTCATCTAAAAAAAAAAAAAAACAACATTGAAAGACTTCTTGTATGTCTGCAGAAAAACTTCTTTATAATAGTTGTTCTAATTCTGCTGTCTTTATTCAGGCTGGACTCCCAGAAGTCTATGATGACCTAGGTTATGATCATAGTGAAATTTGTTGACAGGGTGGATTTCACAAACAAAGTTTATGATAGAGGAATAATTTATGAGTGAATAAAATGATTGAAATTACAGTTTTGTCAAGCTGTTGCTGGTTGGTCTTTTATATTAATTTTATCATGGAAGCAAACTTCCCTGAAGAACCACAAAGAATGTAGAGATAAATAGTAATTTTATCAAATTGGATAGCCTTACACCAAATGTTGACATTAGGTTTCCTCTGGGTTAGCGTGACTCAGAAGATGAGTCCACAGGGTCATTAACTTCTGCAGAAACAGAGCAGAGGAAATGCTATTAACCTGACCCGTGAAGTGAAGTCTCTGTGTGAACTGTTTACCTGTTTTCTTACTAACTCTCAAAGTTGACACATTTGACCAAGTTGAGTACTCTTTTAATACTGACCATGATTTGCGGTAAAACTGATTTGTGTTTTTATCTATCATCTTAAACAAGATAGACACCATAAGAGTTCCAAGGAGCATAATCGCTATAATTTAAAAACACATGTTATCGAAATTTGGTCTATAGACAGAGCATATGGACAAGAACTATAAGAAACTATAGTTGAAGCATAAGAATCTAAGAAACTATAAGTACTATAGAAATAAAGATTAATAAAAATTCCTCAAGTATTTATACAATTCTCTCAGAGGCTTGTACATTTCACAGAGTTCCCAGTGAAAAACTAATTGGAGTAGATAACATATTTTCAAAAATCTTAGACTGGTAATTAAATTAAACTCAACTTATTTTTACTGAGTGATTAAACCATGCAAGACATTAGGCTACATGATAGAGAGGCCAGATTAAATGGTGACTAAGAGCTACTTCTTATCCTAGCTTAAAATCTGGTAGATGGGATGAAGCCTTCTGAAAATTTGAATCTCACCATTGGGCTTCCAAAAATAATTTCTATAGTTTATTTTATTTAAAAAAATCCTGATATAGCCACTTTTGCCAAGTCTAGTCTGCTTTTAATTTGCTAATCTTCAGAATGCACTATTAGAAATTGTCATTTGCTGTATGACCCTACATTTCTCATACATGTTTTAATGCAGTTCCTTAAGTGTGTTTGTTTCTTTGGAAATACTCTCTGCTACATTCCTGTAATTTCTTATATGGAGATACCTCAGTGGAGTATTCCCTGTTGAGTTTAAATCTGGACTCGCAGCAATGTGGACAATGAATGGGACCCTAAGGGGCTAACTAAATGTGGAGACTTGAGAAACGAGTCCAACATCCCATCATGATTCAAGTCCTCTAAATTCAGAGTTTCTGGAGTTAGGTGTTTCTAAGAGGAGCAGATGCATTCTGTCACTTCTCAAGTTGCTTGGCCTGGAATTGCTTTCTGCCAGCCTTGGTGGTGCAGTGAGTTGCTACAGAGACCATCCTAGTGAATTACTCCAGTGGAAAAATGCAATGCTCCAGAAAGAGACAGCAAAGGGAAGAAGAATGGAGTCAGAAGAGGGGTGAAATTCCAGGCCAAACGGACTGGCTTGATGGGATGTATAAGTTACTGCTCAGCTCTCTTTTTGTCTGTTTTATATCCTGGTAGGAGGAAGCTTTTCTTTCTTTCCAGGAAAATTTTACTTTTATTTTCTTGTTTCCTTCCCATATACTATAGATATAGTTTTTTCTCTTTGTACTGTAAGTTGTTCTTAATTAAAATGGGCTCTGCTCACCTGGCTCCTTTGCCTACCTGTTTATTTAGCTTTCAAATTTCAGTTGAAGTGTCTGTCCCCAGAAGACGTTCTATAAGCTCTTCTGACCCTGACTCTTCTTTGGGCTTTGGGTTTTTTTTTTTTTTTTTTTTTTTTACTATTTAATTTAATTCATTTTTTTTTCACATAGTGCATTCTTTATTTTTACTTTTTTAGATAATTTATTGTACATACATGTGGGGTAGAACATTGATTTTCAATAATTGTGTACAATGTGTGATGGTTAGATCAGGATCTTTTGGACTTTCATATTATTTTTGTCATAAATTTGACCACTTCCTTTTGAAATTGATTATTTACAAGAGTGCTTTAGACTGTGGGTCCTATTGGGGCAGGGACTTGGCTTATTAATCTCTTTATTCTGAAGACCTGGTGCAGAGCTGGGCACAGTTAAGTGCTTCACTACTGTGTTTTGGATTGAACTGGTCTGCACGTCCTTTGGTGGCATGATTTGCCTGTGCTTCCTCTAGGGTATGTCATCCTCAAGGACAGGACTCCATCTTTGTAGTCCAGACAGCTCTAAGGCCACATGTCAACAGCTTCATCACTCCCCTCCTTCTGGCCCCACCACCTGGAAAGCAGCCACACCGGTCCACAGTTGATTCCACTGCATCCCCCAGCACTCCCCACTCCCCCATTCTCAGTGTGTTCTGATTCTCAGCAATTGATCTACTTCTGCTGAAGCAGTGGCCCCACCCATCCCTCTGGTCTCCCAGAATTCTATTTATCCTAGCTTCATGCTTTTGAATGCAAAAGAATAATTTTCCTTCAAAGAACTGCTAGAAAATAGTAGTTTATGTTTTTAAAAAGTGTTTTTGGCTTATTTTCTTTTTCAAAACTTCCCTTCTGTCATAGCTATGCACTTAATTTGAGGAAGTGTCCAGTTTCACATTTAACACACCCCATTCTAGTGGGAAAGCTTTTTTTAAATTCCTGATAACATATCAAGAAGATACAATATTACTCCCATTTGTCCCCTTTTTGAAATGTAGCGTCAGGACACAAATGTTGAAAGCTGGGTCTCTGGATAAAGCAGAACAAAGGAAGAAGTACTGGGATTAAAGGCAGGAAGCCCAAACCCAGTGCCTTCTTAGCTTGTATTTTTTAGCTGTATGTATGTGTGTATGTGTTTTACCAGCTTCTGAGAAAATTTGTATCGCTTTCAAATTTAGGGAAACCATTAACTCCCATGTCTCTGAATTAACAAGGAACCAGGAATCTTCTTTCTCTCTCTTTTTTATAGTACTAGAGGCTTATTTTCACTTTTCTTCTTTTGAACCAATGTTTTAGTGCTTTTTTTTTCTTGGTAATTATTAGATTTAACTTCTGAGCCCTGAAGTATAATATACCTGTCTACTTATGACCTAGGAAGGAACTTTATAGCAGCTTATGCTGTGCCTTAACTTTCTTTATGCTTCAATCTCATGCTGTTTGCTCAACTTTGACAGAATGGGTTCATTAGTGCTATGATTCTTTAGTTTGAGTCTTTAAAATATGCTTTTTGTTTCAGGTATTCTCTCTCATTTGTTCACTGTTTTGCACTTTATTGGCCATGCTACCAATTTTCTTTTAGAAAATATGGTCAATGTAATTTTTACCAAGAAGCAAGGAGTATCTTTCTGCTTCTTTTTTTCAGAAGAGATATAATATTTTACCTTTAAATTGTCTTTGTAATTAACATCACTTTTTAAAATTCATGTCTTTTTTCTGATTACAAATATTAATTGTCACTGTAAAAATTTCAAAAAGTACATTAAAGTAGAAAGAACAAATGATCCTGATTTTTGCCATCAGAATACTTGTAGCACACTTACTAGTGTCATCTGCAATCTGCCTGCTTTTTCCTTTTATCACTGCAAAGACCCCTTTTGGGGACTTTTTTTTTTCGCAGAGGATTACTGTAATAAAAGGTACTCACAGGGTTTCCTGTTGCCCAGATAATGCCCACATCAGCATGTATTCTACAATATAATTTTTGAAAGTAAATAGTCATCATTTGACAAATTTGTATTTTACAAACCTTTTCTTTAGGAAATCCCAGATTGATATTATATTTAGTATATGCCAAATATTTCCTAGTATCATTCCCTTGGAAATAGAAAGGCACTAAATTTTCTAGAAAGTTGTGTGGATATGAATACGCTAAACTTGTGTCTGTGAAGTTAAAATAATTATAAAAATAGATCACTAAATTAAGAAACTGGTCTCTCCAGCATGGTTTTGAGAAATGCACAAGGTGTCCAGTACTTGGTTTTAGGTCATCTTCTTGCTGCTGGGAGCTCTGGAACAAGAATGAATGAAAGTTCAGGACACATTTTGGAACCCTGGTTGGGCTGGGGACACCTGGCATACCAGAGCTTGTTCATAAAGCAAAAGGATGCTCTGGACCAAACAGAGTGGAGGACATTCAGAGCAATCTGAGATCCTTATCTCTGAACCATCCAGAGAACCCGAGGTCTCAGCCAACCAGGTCTACTCCCCCAGAGCCGTGTGAACGGGATGAGGACTCCACCTCTCCCATGCTGATGAAATCCACTAGTAGCTCAGCACTCCATGGACCTGAGAGGACACTCTAAGCTCTCCAGTCTCATCCTTCACTTGCCAGCTCCAGTGGCTGTGATTTTTGGGGCTGGAGATTTCTAGATGCTCCAAGGGTCCTGGAATCCTTTTAGAGTTTTCCCAGGCCAGGTTCCCAGGCCCGTTTGAAACCATGGCCAAGCTCCTGGATGCCCTACACCCCAATTACTCATTTCTTCAAAAGATAAAGGTTTTCACTCTTCAAAGGACACTCTCAAAGTCTGTATATAACAAAAACAGAAAAGGGGCTGGCTATAATTCCTAGATCACTTTTGCTTTGGTCTCTGACAAACCACCGTTCTCCCTTCTATTTTCCTCCATTCTCTTCCCTTAAGTGAGGGGGTTTCTTCTCAGACTTCTGTTCAGTGGGACACTTGCCACCCTAAGCTGTTTTTAATGTTCCTAGTATAACTGGATTACATTATTTCCATTATTGCATAATAATAGAGACTGTAATTGAATGAGTGTTTACGAAATGCTAAGACACTGGTTTAAGGACTTTAAATGTATTAACTCATTAAAGCTTAGAATAATCCTGTGTTAGATAATATTTTCTATATTGTAAAGGAAATTGAAGCACAGAGAGGTTAAGTAACTAGATGAAGGACCACGTGGCTGGTAAGTGACAGAAGCAAGGCTTAAAATCCAGTGTATCTATTTGCAGGGTCTGGATTCTGAACTCCTGTTTCTTCTGCCTCCCAACAGAATGGGCTTTAAAGAATATTTTAAAAACCTAATGAAATGCTTAGTTCACCTAACTTATTCCAGGAACTTTTCTCTAAAATTCCATTTACTAAAAGGTGAGGTAAAAACATTTTTGGGAAAGACCAGATTAAAAATTAGCCTTCCCCCCCACCCCCCATTCATCTAGTTTAAAATAAAACAAAACAAGCTGGGTTCCAAGATTCTGACATCTGGGTACCAAATTGGTACTCTCCTCTGTAAGGCTTTCAATAGTAAAGGAAACATCTGGTTTACTCTTAGGTCCTTTGATGAGCACAGTAATGCCACATAAGTGAAATGTTCAGAATAATTATCAGAAAAGACAGGTACAGAGGAGACTTTTCAGATGAAATAAGAGTTTTTTAAAAATGTTATTAGAATCATAGCAAGGCTTTTGAGAGCTTTTGCAGAGAATGGATTGAATAACATTTGTGGAAATAATCATTCTGACTTCCAGATGTGAAAAATAAGTGGTTGCAAATAATCTGAAATTTATGTTGGGGTGTGAGTAGAGTATAAGATATCTGATATACTTTAAAACCTTTTTCTTCTTTGACCAACACTCAAAACATGTTATAAGCTTCTTATATTTTCCTCATTAGCTATGGATTACAGCCACCAAGCAAGGGGTGAAAGCTGGAACATTCTTTTGGTCTGTGTAAGTTACCTTTATTTTGTCCATGTTTGTAAGATTGTAATTATAATTCAATTTGTGAAACATAATGCAATTTTGATTTTATTTCAGTAAAATGTAAAAGTATCACACCTTTGAATATTTGCTATTTCAGAAATAACCTTTCAGGTATTTTTTTCTGAGTTCTCCCTCTAGCCTTCTTCCCAGCCTCTTTTCTTTCTCTGTCTGTCTTTTTTTTTTTTTCCATCCTTTCTCAATAGAATGTCCGTAAGGAAAATTTTCTTTTCTTTTTCTGGTCATCCTTTAGATTTTTCTATCCTCACTTATAGGTTTTTGGTAACTTGCCAACTAGGGAATGTATATTTCTCTTACACTATTTATTGCTTTAGTTTGCATTATCATTTTCTATAAATATATTACAACGTGCTATATTTATTTTGGTTCACAACTTTAAGAATCTACTGTGATCTCAGGCATCTGGAGAGCTGATGGAATGGTCTGGAGATTAGGAAGTTCCAGACAGGAGAGCAGGGGAAGCCTCTGTTTTCACCCCGTTTTCCTACCAAACTCCAGGATTTCCCTAAGAAAAAAGCGAGACTTATCCCCACAGAGATGATGAGGGGATTAGCAGTTAATGTTCCTAAGCCTTAAGATGAAACTTACCTAATAAAAGTGTCAACATGTTGATTATTTTTAAGGCTCCTTACTAAGAAAAGGAATCTGTTTCAACTTTCATGGGGATTTTGTTCCCACTGAGATGTTCTTTCCATATTTTTTTTTTCTTTAACCACCTAAAGCTGTTTCCATATTTGCCTCTTATGCCTTAACAAAAATCTGACTATTCTATAATAGTAGTGTGCTTAGAGCAATCACAGGTTCAAATTAACCCGGAATGATCCTGTCTATAATCTCTACATTCAAGAATAAAAGTAGCATTTTCAGATTTGAAGGGCTAAATGAAAATTGGGTTTGGTGATTTGAAGCTAAGACAGAGTGTCCCATTAAAAATTTCTTTTTTCTTTTCTTTTTTTTTTTAAAGAGAGGTTTCTGAGTTGAAAAATAAGTGTGGGAATGTTAGAAATGACACTGCTTAACGTAAACAGCGTATTGATTTACCAATTTAATCTTAAGCATTACATTTTTTTTTTAACCCTTGACTGTCACAGAAGTCTATAAGAAGAGATTTCTTCTGCTCCACAATTTACTTGCCTGGCAGAATGGAGAGGAGCCAACAGCATAATTAATACTTAGTCCCCACCCTTATCCCCCTAAAACGGCTGCAAAGCTTCATTGAAAAGGCCCAGTGTTCTGGTTTTGAATGGCAATTTTCTCCACCCATTGGAAACCCCTTATAAGAAGGTGGCTTTTGTGTGCTCCAAAGAAGTCTGTAGTTTTGCTTTGCTTCTCAGACTATTCTTTTATTTCTATATTCTGGAAGTGTCTTGGATTGACTTTTTTCTTTCCCCTTTTTGAAGCTTTTTATAACTTTAAAAAATATGATCTTACTTTCAGTTATTTAAGGGTATATATGTCAAGAAAATCTACACATAGTACATTATGAAAAATTTAAAATTTAAAATCAGATTGCAACCACAGACTTAGACTTCGAAGCCCATCTTTTCAACTTGATTCTGTACTGCAACCTAGAATTATTCTTGCTTTTTAAATGACAGTATCTCATTACAAGATCATCCTGAGCTGATGCTCCGTTACATTCTTTTATGTCAATTCATTTTCAAAGGCAGTAATTCCCACTATGTATGAGTATTTAGACTGATTCTAATCCCAGTTTTGATGCTTATTAGATTGCTGATCTTGGGCAAGTGATTTAATCTCTCAGCAAATTAATGTCCTCATCTTTAAATGAAAGTTATTGTACCTTTGGCATGGGATGTTGTGAAGACAGAATGAGTTAACTTATTTGAAGTGCTTATTAGGGTACTTATTACATAGAGAGCAACTAACAAATGGTATTTGTTTTCTTATTCACATTTTCTCTTTCAACATTGACTAAACAATGTCTATAAGAGGGTACTTCAAAAAATTCATGGAAAAATAGAATTAAAAGATAATACAAATATTTCTTTAACTTTTTGAAGTACCTTGTATATGTTTTAAGGTAATTTGTTTCCCATTAACAGTAAATACTTCATCTAGTCCTTTATTTTCCATATTTCCTCTGTTTTCTTTTTCTGACCATGTGTAATGTACTTGGTCTCATGAGAAATTCTACACCAATTAAATAATGCTGAAGACAGCGATGTGTACCCCACTTCCTTTTCTGCTTGGATATATGCTCTTCCTTGGTCAAATTTATCCGTGCTATCTCTGCATTGTGTTTGAAACACTAATGACTAAAGGCTGTGCCTTTTTGGTCTCTGAGGTTATTTTATAAAGATAATCTAGAACTCCTAGGAAATTTAGAGACCACCTTGTACAACTCTTAACTTAAGAGATTAGAACACTAAAACCTAGAGATACTAAATGTTATGCCCAAGGTCACACTTAGGGTAGAAGCTCAGACCTCCAGAGTTCTCATCTAATATTCTTACCACACGCATACATCAGCTCCTGCCCAGAAAATGATAATTACCTGCTTCTTTTCCCTACGAAGAAGATGGTGATTCCTCCATAATAGTCTTTTTGGTAGAAGTATCTTGTTTCTTTATATATGTTTACACAAATGCCTTGAACAAACATTTAATGAATGAATGTATCATCTCTGTGGACTTTTAAATCCTGTACATACTAATAAAAGCTATCATTTTACTAAACCCTTTCTATGTGCCAGGCATTATTCTAAGTGCATTATGTGTTTTACCTCTATTAATCCTTATTACAAATTTATGGGACAGGTGGATTGTTATTATCCTCATTTTACAGAGGCACTGAAAGATTAGGTAATGTGCCATTGTCTCATCACCAGTATTTGTTGGAGTCAGGATTTAAATCCAAGTATTCTGGCCTGAGAGCCAAAATTTGTAATTACCTACCTGCTACTGTTCAAGTACCCCATCCCAACAAGGGCATTCAAGGGTGAGCATTCTGAGCTTGACACAAACTCCGTTACCTTGTATTTTTCCATTAGCATTAGAAGTGGGTTCGTCAGAGTCCATTTTGTGGCTTAACACCAATTACATCAAATAAAGCAGCTTTTAAAGGTAGTGAAATAAGATAAGATGAAAAGGCTACATACAGCATTTGCTTTTTTTTTTTTCCCAGTTAGGAAAGAATTCAAAATATGCAATTATTTTGCTCAGATACAAAAGATTTCTAAGTCTGAAGAATTAAATTCCTTAAGCGATTAACTTGGCTTTGCTCTGCCTATTTCTAATTCAATTATAGGATATAATAAACAGGGTCACATTTATTCACTTAGCACTGGAATATGTTTAAATTAGGACTCATTTTATGGTAACCATGATTTTCTGGTCTTGTATGATACTCTTAGAGAGGATGCCAGAAAAATGACAAATCCTCGAGAGGTGGGTGGTGTGGTGGGGAGAGGGGATGATTAGAGCCCCTGCCAACTCTACCATCTACACGGCTCTGAGAATTTATCTTTCCGCTATTCTCTCTCTTGCTCGTGTCCACTAAGAGTGAAAGTTTAAATGGCTCGCCCAATGTCCCACAATAATCTTTCCTAACCACAATTAAAGGTATACTTTCATTGAATTCATCATGAACATGCCTCTGTTGCCTGATCTTGGATGGGGGAGTGGAAAAGTGTTTTGTACTCCTTGCTAGGAAAGACTAAGCAAATTTCCCCATAAGTAAAACCATCACTCAGCTTGAGAGCATCTTAATGTAACTCAGACCAAGCTACAGTACTATCATGTTAGCTGGGAGCTCTTAAAACTAGTGCCAGACTTAGGGTAATTATATTTCAACAGAGAAATGAGACTGAAACACAAAAGTCAATGTGGATGAAGATTATACCCTTTTTGTCAGTCTCATAATTATATGTGCCTATTCTTGACAGATTTTTATAGAATTGGAAGAGAATTTCAACAATACCTTCTCTAACTCATTATTTTTTAAAGGAGAATCTTAAAGTTCCAGGTTAGATAAAGTTTCTAGAGCTGTATAGCTATTTAGAAGAATGATGACTCTGTGATTATTAAGAAAAATTGAAAGTTTTTTTTAGCACTTACCATGTGCTATATACACTGTATATGCCATTTCCTTGCTTGGTTTCATTTCATCCTTAAAACCAAGTTGTGCAGTGTGCTTTGCTGTTATCTTTATTTTACTGATGAATAAACTGAGGAAGAGAGAGGTCAAGATGCCTAGAGGTCAGGAGAGCTTACATCGCCAGCAAGAGACAGATTGGAGATGTAAGTGCTACTCCCTCCATGGCCATAGCTGGTGGCTCGACACACTAAACTGCAATGATTCTGAAGTCAGAGTCATTTCTGCTTGCAGCAGAGTTTCTGATCAGCAAGACAAGTTCCTCACTTTGACCGTGAATCAAGAGTTTCCAGTCTAGTCTTCTGTGGAAGAGGTTGGGCAACGTAATACGTTGCAAATGGGAATAGAAATTTACACAGTAATTTGAAAGAGGGGGCCTTTTACTATAACGAAGTGAAAACAGATGGTGGTAAATAGAGGGCATTTGCCCTGGGTGCCAGAGCAAGCACTCATCAGGCTGAGTTTGTGGGAATGTAACCTCACAGCATGTTTTGCCTGTTATTCCTCTGCAGCGTCATCCCTCACGAGCGGAGGATATTAACAATCCTGCAGTGGCTCGCCCTACCAGACAACGAGAGGTATTTGTTTTCTTCCAACTGTCTTTCTCTCTTCTCTCTTCAGTACATTTCCACCTTAGGTGAGAATTGGGTGAAACACCAGATGCACTGTGAAACAGAAGCACAGCCAAGGTTTGGAGTTATGAAAAGCTTTATGGTTCTTAGCCTTAAGTGCTATTTCCCTAAGAAGGATACAATGGACTGTGGCTATTGGGGGCCACTTAATTACATGAATTACTATGACTATTAATCCTGGCTACTACATCAGAGCTGAAGGGAGTTTCTAGCTTTGATAAATGAACTAGTAGCATCCCAAGGACCGGGGAAACTGATTTTTCACTATAGTAGAGTTAGTTGTTCTTTCAGGCTTCAGATAGCATGACCTGTGTAAATTGTCATTGGGCTCTTTTATCTCGAGGATCAAAGACCTGAGTACATGTTCAGATTTTCCTTTGTGACTTTTGATTCTTGAAGGTAGTACCAGGCAATTGCCATGGTGGGGGTGGTGAAGAGGGTGCTGGGTGTGATGGGGAAGAGTTTTCCATGGTAATTCTAACAGTAGTTGGGAGATTAATTTGAGAGGATTTTTTGTTTGTTTGTTTAATGTGTAGGGATATTTGATATTCTTTGTTATGTGTGGTTTGGGGGAGATTTTAAACCTTCCAATTTTTCCGTAGGCCTTCAGTTTATGCCTTCTATTCTGAACAACCTGATTTCTCTGGACACAAATATGGCCCTTTTGGCCCTGAGGTTAGTAGTTTCTCATCTGCCTAAGAGGACCTTGTACTGCTTGGCTAGCTGATCTACTGCCCTTATTTCAGGATTTGTGCAAAGTCTTTGGGGGTGTTTGTATTTGCAAGGTTTACATATAGCCAAATGATTACCAGACTAAAAACATTTAAAAAGATATTTTAAAAACAACCTGTTTCTTTTACAGGAACTTCATTGCAGATTACTTTGTTATTCAAACATTTTAAACTTGGTGAAGGGGAAATGGGGTGTATTCCAGTCCTGAGAGCATCAGTCATTAGGTGAAGAATAGGGAAGAATCGGCATTTGCCACTACTGGAATAGGAGTAGAAAGGAACCCAGAGACATAACCTATAGGACAAAACATCGCAACTGAATTTTTTCACCCTTAAAATGATTATGCAGTTCAGGGAGGGTAGGTCAGGTCAACAGCTCCAATAGCCTTAGCAGGTACGATCAACCTGGCATGTGTTATATAGTATTAGACACTTTTTATTTGATAAATTTTGGCATAGGTATATATACTGTGAAACCATCACAGCGTTCAAGAGTATGAACATATTCATCACCCCCAAGAAGTGAGTTCTTAATTGAAAGAAACATACTGCTGAATGAATCTGTTTAGTAGACCAGTGGGACACCCTTTTTATGAAACATTCAGCCATTGTAGTACAAGAAAACTTGTTTGTGAGGTAGTATCCAGTACAACTTCAAGTTCAGAAGGAGGGAAAGGGAAGTTGTGTTTTATTATGTTCCTATTTCAGCGAGGATGCAAATCTCCCTGACGTTTCAGCATAGGTTATTTTAAAATGTGGCGGAGTTCACAGATCCAAACTTTTTAGATGTTGTCTACCTTTCTTTCTTAATAGGATGGTGAGGGCTACATTAACATAATAAAACTTGATTTTGGCTGGGGAATGATTTTTTTAAATAATTCTGCTTTAATTCACCTTTGCACCATGGAAACTGCCTTCAATTCTCTAATAACCTGTGACAATGCTGTTGACTTTAATTAAGTTCACTGTGTTTAGTATAAGGATGAATTGGAGATACAGATATGTGTAATTTGGTTTAAGTATTCTTGAACAAATTGCAGCATGTATAAATATTAAGGAGCCATAAGTATATCTTAATGTTTTAATATCAGTTCACTTCAGTGATGATTTTTTTAAGTATTGGAAACTAATGACTACATGACACCATTCTAAGTTTGTCTTAAATCACTGGAGTCATATGTGTCTGATGCTCTTTTTCTATCCCTTTTATGTTTAACCTGTATTGCATGATTATGAAACACAAATGATAAAATGTGAGAGACATCTGAATACATGAAATACAAATCTTATTTTGACAAGAAAGAAAACCAAAGCAAGAATGGCTGTTTTATATTTAGGATGACTTTCTTTGAGACGAATCTAAAGTGAACAAAAGGAATCACATTTTATTAAAACGTTAGAAAAAAACTACATCTAAGCAGTTGCATATGCCGTATTTAAAGGTTTGACTGTGTTTGGACAATAATATCCCCTAAAGGACTCTGTAGTGTAGGCAAAACAGGGGTTTTAAAAGCAGGAGCCTGGTACTTAAAGAGTTCTGGGACTGCTCAAGTTGCTTGGCTGGTAAGTGGAGAACTTGGAAATAGAACCTTAGAACTTCTGACTCTCAGACCATGGTCCTTCCCAAGTCACCATTTAACCCTCCTTCAGTCCAGAAGATAAGCAAAATGGTTAGTTAAAAACTGTGTTTAAATCATACAGAACATTTTCTTTATGATAAATGTTGACTTTTAACAACACAGATGAGGTACAACTCATCTTACCTTAAAAGTTATATGGCTTAACAATAAATGTTCTTTATCCATGAACATACTTAGATTTCTGATGTGTAGTTTAGTTATAATTACCCACTTTAAAGGATATGTGTTTTAATTAAGAAACAAACAAGATTTTTTAAAGTACTGAGCAATGAATAAATGGAGCATGATACAGGATGCTTTAATTTGTTGTACTGATGGTTTCTATGTCCAGGGATACTCAGAAATATACAAACAGATTTTGTCTACAATACTTTTGAATTAAGAATTGGAAGTATTCATATTATGTTCTTCATATTATGTTGCATTACTGCTTCTTGGAACTGGGGTATTCTCATGTATTTACTGGTTAAACACTCTCAATTGGATACCTTGGAGTAGATCTTCAGTTATGGTAACCTGATAACTCGGTGACTTTCTTCTCATAAGGCAAAGGATATTTTCCGATTTAAACTATTTCTAATCTGGTTTTAGGAATCTTATTTTAACTGAAAGAAAAAAAAATAGTTTATACTTTTTAAACAGGACACCAAAGCAAGTCAGCAAACCTCTCTTCTGTCATAGGCTAATTGGTTTATATACCTGTATATGATATGTATATATACCTATATATTGTCATACACATTTATTGTACATGAAAATATTATACCCACTAGCTGAAAGATTATATTTAAAATCAGTACATGTTATCTTTTACATACAGTAAGAAAATGACTTGCACTTGAAATTTAATTGAAATGATTCTATCAAAATTCTGTATGCTACCGTAAGATTAATTCAGTTGAAAGTTGTGCTTTATTTACTTAATAAAGTATACTTTTTCCAGGATGATTCTCAAAAGCTATTCAATGAGATGACCAAACATTGAGCTAATTACTTCAAGAAGTGGTGTATTGCTCCTGGTTTCATAGTGTAATGGTGAATGTTCAGAAATATGCTTGCTATTGATTATTGGCACAATCTTTTTCTCTTTGACCTTTTGTGCTTTCTCTGTGACTCCTTATTTGGCTGCTTTTCCAGGCCTAGAGGCAGAGCTTTGGCTGGCTAGTCCCTACCTTCAGATGGCAAAGTATCCTTCTGACAAGTGGGGAAATTTGCCCCTCCGCCTCCATCCTCTAAATAACCTCAGGCTAAAACTTCTAAATTCAGGCTAAAGTATGGCTGGTCAGTGAAAACTTAGCTTTCATCTACCTCTAACATTTGAAGAAGGAATACATGCAATATAATCACTGGATGAAAACCCAGTTTGGCTAAAACCCTGTTTCTCCCTCTGCTCCTCTAACCTGCTGCAATCGGAAGGGCTCGCCTTTGGAGCGTTTGGAATGTTGAGGTCTCTTGCAATGGCTTAGAGTTTGATGGGCAGACTTGAGTGCTAGCAGAATGTATTTGGTGACCATGAAATGAAAAACCCTCTTTTACTTTTGCTGCTCTTCTCATGGAAATTTGCTTAAAACTAGAAGCATTAAAAAAGCCAAACCAAACCAAACCAAAGTCTATGGGGCTGTTTCTTTTGCTCTGCCGGAGTGAGAGGATGAGACAGAAAGAGCAGTGCCTTTGCAGTCGCTTGCCCTGGAAACAGTGACATCGCATGGCAGATGTTCTCCTTGTATACACTAACATTGTTTCTCCTCCTGCCACTTCCTGCATCTGAATGGCTCTCAGAACAGTCCTACTGAGAGAGAGAGAGGAGTCAGACAGCAGAGCTTGCTGCTTTAATTCACCTTTGCACCATCAGCAAATCAGGGGCCAGTTTCTCTCTAGCATTTGGAAGTTCCAAAAGGTTATCTTCCTTGCTCAGTTTATCTGTCAACCTTTACTACTCTTTGGATATTCAAAACAAAATGCAAATACACTGCTACTCCCTACAAAAAGGGGTTTCTGACAGCAAGAGCATAAGTAGACGCTTTCTTGATCTGCATACCAAGATGAAGAGATCATGATGACATTTTGCATTTGAAAGAAAATGTGGCTTAGAGTTCTTCTGTACTAGAAACCTCAATTGTCAGTGAGAAGTTATCTCTCCTGCTGAAAGTCCTGATTTTTGGATGTATACCTATGGCTAATGAGGATTGCTTATTATCTATGCTTCATTCCATCCTTTGTTTTAAGTTTTTTTTTCTGATCCTTGCCAGTGAAGGTGGCAGTTGTTCTGATATATCTGCTGGATGTGAACAGATAGATACTCATCAGATTCTGAATTAGAATGACTTACATGAGACTCAAGGCCATCTTGAAATGACCAAGTGACTAATATTCTGTTTAAGCTAGTACTTTATAAATGGAGAGCTTTTCGTAACCAAACACCAGTCTCTCCTTAATGCAGGAGTTATGGATGCAAAATTTCTCTAATGCCACCTTCAGATATATCCACAAGTAGGCTTCCCAGCCAACAGAAACCCACATGACTGGATTCTCTTAAATTCTATTCTTATTCTCAGTGGAGAAGCTGCCACCGCAACATCAAGATCAATTTTTAGGAGCCTCCTCTCTATAGAGTTCCCTGAATCATCCCTCATACCATTTTTTTTCTCCCTTAAGGAGCCTTAGTTTTTCCAACTAAGACTTTGCTGACCCTAGGTGGGAAAGTGTGAGCTTTATTATCTTACCCAGAGGGACAGACGACTTCTGAGTCCAGACATCTCTATCCGCCAGTACAGGAGAGTAGTTATGACTCACCTCTTACTCCGGCTAAGAGACCTAAGAGGAAGGTTGCCCCTAAGAGGAGACAGGAAAGACCAGTTGCTCCTCCAAAGAAAAGAAGAAGAAAATTACATAGGATGGATCATTATGCTGCGGAAACTCGTCAGGACAAAGTAAGTTTATCTATTGTTCCAAAGCTTTGTGGCGGGCAGGTCTGAGTTGAAGGTTTCCTTCAGTGCCTTGGTTTGAATATCAGCAGAATATGTTTTAGAAAAACTCTGGTGCATCATCCTTGGCTTTGAGTCCAGAAAAATCTGGTACTTCAGAGGTTAACACTGAGGTGAAGACTTCCTGAACTTTCAGCATGAAAGTTTTTTCATTTTTCAGAAAGAAAAGGAGAGTTTTTTTAACTTTCTTTGGAGATAGTTGTCCTAAAACTAGTACTAACATTTATGCTGGAGTGACTGTTCAGGAGGCTGTTGGTTTTGCTTGTACTTGTTCACAGAATTAGTCACAATGGTTTGCAGCTCTGGTGCTTGAGAACAACCCTGCAAGGTATCAGGGAGAGTTGTTAAAGACAATGCAGACTAGAATTTGATAGAATGCTGGTTTAGATTAAAGATATGTACCTTCAGAGATCAGAAAAGGTCTTAGGTTCTAGACAAGGGAATAACTAGGATAGAAAGAAAGAGAAAACAATGGGCAGGTAAGAGTTGTGTGTGTTTTCTCATAGTGATGTGCATAACATCTATTCCTTCCAGTATTTTCAAAAGAGCCCGTGGGTTGTTGTTTTTCCCGAAAATGTCATGTACTTCTCAGGCAATATCTTAGTTATGATTGTCTGAACTGATCACTAAGATGAAGGTTTTGGATTTTACCTGAGTTATCCTGCTGAGTAAAGGAAAATAAGTCATTGCCAAGGATTGACATAGATTGTGCATTTGGCATTTCTTTGTCTAGACAAAGATCTTAGAGGAGAGCATGGTTTTCTCAGAAGAAAATACCACTTAGTCCCACATCTGTTGGATCCTTCAGATTATACTGTATACTTCATTCTGAAACTTTCAATTGTGACTTACTCCTTGGGACAGGATTTGAAATGCTGATTCCTGACATAAAAAAAGTTTACACCTGATTTCACTAATGAAATGATATGAGGAAAGGTGTTGATTCATCTAAGAAGATGCTAATGAAAGATATATGTCTGAGTAAAAATGATGTTCAGATCCTTTCTGTTCTTATCTTAGTCATTTTGGGTGTATGTGTATGATTGTTAGCTAAGCTGTAAAATTTCCCTACAGTACTGTCAAGTATTTGTCTGATGAGAAGTTTCTTAAACATCTTTCCATTGCACAGTTAGAGATAAGAGTGATAAGGGAAGCTTCTAGTACAGGGGAGAATTCATGCTGTTAGAAACTTCTATTTGAAACAAGAAAATGAGAGGTGGATTATGTTTCTTAGGCTCTGGAAATGTTCTTCAGAGAAGAATTGAGTTTTTGTATTTTGTTAGACTAAATAAGAAACCTTCTAGAACAATCTCAGTGGTTCACTTCTGTTTAAGTTAGGACTCTTGAAGATTCTTCTTTTGCTCAAAATTAGCTTGGAAGAAACTAAATTGAGAAACAGTAGCTTGTTTCTTAGAATAGGTTCTTCCATTAAGAATCTATTGCTCTCAGAAATCGACAGTTAAGTTCAGAATATGAGATGGATCCCATTGTGTTAATGATGTTCTAATTATTATCCAGTGGGAAGGTTATGATTTTAACCTCAGAACTGCTTCTGATTCACTTAGACTCTATCTTCTTGCCACACTTCAAACCTAATGTGATTTCACTTAGGGAACAAGAGGCTTGAACTATCCGTCCAACTTTCCGTTCACTCTCAAAACTCTTAGATTTAGAGGACATTGTTACATTTTAAAAAGGCCACTTATCTTTAACAAAAGAATTTCCCTTAATAATAGTTCTAATATTTTTATATTAACAAATCTTGAAAAAGATGAAGAGAAGTTTTAATTCTCCTGAAATAATATGGATATAAAGTGTTTCCCTTAAGAATGGCAGGCAAATCTCCCCTTGACAAAGCTCTGTCTCTGGGCCTGAAGTTTTCTTTCCAGAATGTTCTAGCGTAGAAGATCTATGAGAAACGGAAAGACAAAAAAACCTGCAGGGACTAACTTGCTGCTTTTTCCAGATGACAAATCCTCTGAGGGAAATTGACAAGATTGTGGGGCAATTAATGGATGGACTGAAACAACAAAAGCTGCATCGGTGTGTAAATGTCATCTTTGTTGGAGACCACGGTAAAGCTTTGTTTTTTCTTTGCTAATAGGATAGATAAATAAATAATGTGGAGGAAAAGGACTCTTGCTCTCAGAATCCAAGGTTCTATTCTTAACCTGCTTCCCCCTTTTTTCAAGATGGGGAAACAAATTGGGCCATGATTCAAAAGTATGAGATGACCTGAGACGACCTTGGGTTTATTTTGATCAAAAGCAGAGACTTCCTGTATCTTCCTCTTTTTTGTGTGAAAGGCCTTTCTACAGAAACTCTGTCTCTTATTAAAGTGTTGCAGACAATTCGCTTGTGACATTATCAGCTTCCTCTGTGAATGTGACATATCAGGTGATAGTCCTCCATTCCTGCCAGCCACATCCCCAATAGAAGCCCACAGAGTTTATGTGGTTAAAAAAATCTAAATATGACGAAGAGGCAGAGACATAAGATTCTTGTCAAAGAAGTGGCATGTGAGTGAAATGCTTTCCCAGAATTCACCAGGGGAATTCAAGGCCAAAACCAGAGGACCCTGCTGCAAAACAGCAGACGGTTAAAGAAAGGAAGTAGCAGTTTAGGAAGCAGTTTCTCTAAATCACTTTATAAAGTAGAAAAATGCATGACCACTTTTTTGAGGTGATCAAAAGCATCATAAATGTGATATGTTTATAGATCTAAGTGGGGGCATTCTTATTTCACAGATGTGCTGAGTTCTAGAGAGTGCATCCCGAATCCCAGAAATATCACACTGAAATAGTGGCCTTAAAATTTGGGGTTGTTTGCTTTTTGGATGAGAAAAATTGGTTGACTCTTTGGCAGTTCTGTAAAAAGTGGCAGACAATTCTCCCTAGTTAAAGCTCTGCCCTGGGTATGAAGTTCTTTCCAGAATGTTCTAGAAGAACCATGAGAAATGGGAAAAAAATGTGGGGACTAACTTGCTCCCCTGAGGGGACTAAATGATACCCTCTGCAAAATCATGCTCCAGGAGTTTGGCTTGGTGGACAGCTAGAGAGAGGACAGAGAATTTGGAGCATGGGACAAAGCTGATGTAATTTAAGTTGCCCAGAGGTGTCAAGAGCGTTTGCTCACTTGCTGGAGCCAGATGTCTAAGAAGTAGATGGGTCACGCGCGGAAGCATTGTCAAGGTCATGGTTAGATTAAAACCTTGTCTTGTCAGTGTGTGGGCTTCCGAGATAAGTAGATCCATTTGATTTGGGGAAGCCACAGCGTCTGTTTCTTAAAAGGTAGTGTGGTCTAGTGTTTCAGGACATGGTGTTTGGAGTCAAAATGATTTTCAATGGAGTTCAGTTCCACTATGCCACTTAAGAGCCATGTGACACTGTACATGTTATGTGGCCTCTTCAGGTCTCAGCTTTCTCACCTGTAAAATGAGAACACTAACACCACCTATGCAAAATTGGTCGGGAGGGTGAATGGTTAGGATGCTTGACAAGCACCGAACACAGTTCTGATGGTCTTTGAAAGCAAGGGAGATTATTCACCATTGGGGTGGCATCAGTGACTTCCTAGAAATGTAGCAAATAAAAGATCTTTTCAGCCTTCCATTAATATATATTTGGAGACTTTCCCTTCCTGGGCTAACATTGAACTAGAACATAGTAGCTGTTTATTGTTTTTATTTTTCTTCCTGAGAGTTTAAATGTTGAAAGGCAAGATGCATAACCCTTGTGCTATGTTTGTATATGTTGTTTTTCTCTCTTTTCATTCCAATTTGTATTGGGGGATAAAAAAAGAGAGATCTGGATCTGGGATCCCAGGAGGTGATAAAAATTTGAATATTACCAGGTCCAGGCCACTCTGGGTTATATTTCTTTATTCTAAAACCTCAGGGTATCCTTTACAGAATCGCTTCCTTTTCCTCTTAGAGAATATTCTTATATTGGATTATGCAAAGCAATTTATTAAGCTTCCATAGTTCCATGTCATCTCATAAATTCCAAAAATGACAGTAAGATTTCTACTAGCCTCCATAGTCTATGATTCTAAGATTTAAGATTGTTTTTGTTTTTATTCTTTAAAATATTGATCAAGAAATTTTCCTTGACATACACAATGGAATATTACTCAGCCATACAAAACAATGAAATTCTGCCCTTTACAGCAACATGGATGAGCTTGGAGAAAATTATGTTAAGTGAAAACAGCCAGGCAAAGAAAGAGAAATACTGCATGTCTTCACTCATAAGTGGGAGCTAAAAAATAAATAAAAGGAAAGAAAGAAAGAAAAAAAGAAAGATCACGGTAATACATTGAACTTTCAGAAGGAGAGAACAGAACTGAGGCTATTAGAGGTGGGACAGGAGGAGGGTTAATGGACACAAAGAATGATTATGTTTTGTAATGATGAATTTGCTAATTATCCTGATTCGATCATCACATATTGTACCCAAGTACTGATAGTGAACTCTGTACCCCCCAAGTATGTATAACCAATTATGTTTCAATAAAAAAGATAAAGACCCCTTGGTGGGGTCAGAAAGTAAGTCTTGGGGTGAGGGAGTAATATTCGTTGGTTAAAAAAATTCCCTACCTAGACCCTTTCTTCCTAGTTGCTAGCTTTCAGTTCTGACTAATTACATTGTTTATAACTTGTTTTCAGCATTATTTTGTTTTTCAGTTTGGGTGGTCATTGGAGTTGACATGTTTCTTTCTCATCTCTTGTAGCCAATATTGTTTTGTCAGTAACATCCAAGGCCACCAGAGGAGACAGAGTTAGGACTGGTGATTATGCACTCAAGACAGGAGATATATTAGAGAGTTGGCAAATGACATTTTATAAAAGAGACAGAATTGTATATTCCGGTTTTTATACCACCCCCAGCTGGAAAGAGTTTTGAAGCAATCTAGCATTTCTTTCTTTCTTTTTTTTTTTTTTTTAAAGAATAGATCTTTTTCATAAGCACTGTGTAAATTTTTTTTTTAAATCATGGTTATGGTACTTCCTTTGTCTTGCTGTTCTGGCTGAATGACTTGAAATGATAATTGAAATGATGTATTTTCAACCTTCTAGTGCTTGCTAGATGATATGGATAAATCAAAGTCTACTGAAAAGATTATAATAGGAAGCATTAAAAAATTTAAAATCAGTTTAGGAAATCTCAGAAGCGAGGGCTCCTCCCACGAAGTTGTTAAAAACTAATTAAAGAGATGCCTGGATGTTATCTTTAGTGTCTGTTTAAGATTTTAATTTTAAGATTGCCTGAAAATATTTGTATTTTTTTTCTCCTCTCCCCATAGGAATGGAAGATGTCACATGTGATAGAACTGAATTCTTGAGCAATTACCTGACTAATGTGGATGATATTACCTTAGTGCCTGGAACCCTAGGAAGAATTCGACCCAAATTTAGCAATAATGCTAAATGTGAGTTGATCCTTAAAATACTAAGTTGTTAGAATGAGAATACAGTGGAGTAGGTAAGGGCTTGTTCTCTGAAGCTAAAATACTTGGGTAGAAATCTTAGCTCTGCTACTGCTTAGCTGAGTGACCTTGAATAAGTCATTTAAACTCTAATCCTCAGTTTTTTTGTGTGTGTGTGAAAAATGTGGATGATAAATGACAGTTGCTATCTCATAGGGTTATTGTGGAAATTAATCTATGTATATTACTTAGAGTGGTTCCTGGCACATAGTAGCATTATATAAATATTTGCTCTTGTTTTTGTTATGTGGAAATGGCACTTAATTTGAGGCGTGTTTATAACCAAAAACTTCTGTTTACAAGAGAAGGAGTTTTCGATAAGAAGTTCAGACTAGCTCTTTAGCTGACACTAGAAAGTCTGTGGCATGGTTGGCAGAACCACATTCAGACAATGAAAATTCCTAGGAGCTTTGTTGAAGGGGGCTCTTTCCCTTTGTAAAAGTAATTGGCAGAATCCAGGAGGAAACAATATTAAGCCTTCTGGAAGTGACAGCTGTTCTGAAAGATGAGAAATAAAATAAGCATAAATAATCTCGTCACATATTTTACTCGTACATATTCAGGTTATGATATGCCACTGATAAAAACTTTAATTTGTGGACTAAAATTTTTAGATGCTGCTCACCTAACTTTTGAGAAGTCCATAGTTCTATTGGAGACATGCTGCATTTTGGAAAAAAAAGTCATTTAGAGTTTTTAGCCTTGGGAATAAGAAACCATTGATGCCAAGCTTAAAGCTTTGGAAAATTAAGTTTTTTTTCCAAATTATGTTCATGAGTCAACACAAATGGGAAACATTCCAAGGTCAGCTCCAGGCAATGTTGTGAAATAAACAACACTTCAGTGTTTCTGCCTTCTCTTTTCCATGCCCTCTCCTGTCTTCTGCGTCCTCCCTTCTCTGCTCGCTTGAGATAGGCAGGCCCTCACCACAGACTGCATGCAAGTCATTACGGTACCTCTTCATTTTAGAGTTTTCGTTTTAGGGCTTAGGCAAGAAAGATTTTGTCTATTTTGAGAAGTATTTGTGGCATTAGTAAATGTAATGAGGAGGTCGTCTTAGGGGCAAAAAAGCTTTCCTGGGGACCAATGGAATAATAGTTACTAATAATGAAATAGCTACTTTACAAAGCACTTTCACATGTGATTTCATTTTGCGAGAGACAGTAGAGGGGGTGATGAAGAACACAGACACTGGTGGCAGTTTGTCCGGGTTCAATCCTAGGACTCAGGTACTTACTGTGTGACATTGGCCAAGCTATTTAATCACTCTGTACCTCAGCTTCCTTAGTGGTAAAGTAAGGTTTGCTGGGGAGATGAAATGAGAGGTTATGTATATGTAACTTAGATTAGTATTTAGTATTTAGCTATACAAATATTAGTTATGACAATGATGTCTTGGTCCCATCACTATTTCAGCTGGATATATACACAATCTTAGTTAATTCTTCCAGTAGCCCTGTGCCAAAGTGTTACCATCCTCTTTACAGACAGGCAGGGAGGGATGAAGGAACTGGCTTGGAAGATGACTGTTAGGAAGCAGCAGAGCTGGGATTTGAACCCAGATTTTCTGATTCTTCACCACCACTCTTTCCACACAGAAAGTGGGGACCGTTAGCATGGAAGGACTGAGTACTTCAGAATGGAAGGATTGGTGTCCCAAACATGAACTCAGTCATTTATTTCCTAGCAAAACTCTGGCGTTTATCTGAGTGCAAGATTGTCCCATGCTATTTCTTTCTGTTTGTTATCAAAGAAGATAAACTTACTGTGTTTGGTCCCTTTGAGGTCTATGGTCAATGAGGGCAAAGAGCATAGAGGTTCAAGGCATGGCTTGCTCAGTCTGATTGCTTGAGTCCCAGTGTGTAGGCTCCTCCACTTTTTAGCATCGACCTCCCCCAGGGTTGTTGTGAATGACCAGAGAGAAAGTGCTTGCAAAGCTCTTATAGAGAAACAGGCACATGGTATGGACTCTGCTTGTGTTAACTAGTATTGTTATCATTATTTTTCATTTTCTTTCCACGAAAAGATGCAAATAAAATTTAACCCAATTTAAATAGAATGAAATCCACATTCTAGCTTTGCATTGCATAGCTTTAGAACTAAGATTCTGGAAATAGTCTTTGGAGTATGAATAGTTATACCCCAAGGCAAGCTTATTCATGTATTTTCAACAAATAGGAACAAGAATCTGTTAATATTTATTAATAAATATTTATTAGGTGCCTACTCTGCCCCAAGCCCTGGGGATATAGCAGCAAATGATACAGACAAGGCCTGTTCCACTGGCGTTTCTATTCCAGGGAGGGCTGCATCACGACAGTCGGTATCTCTTCAGAACACGGCTTTCCTTTTCTACTGATTCTATAATGACATCCTTAAGCAAATCTTTTGAAAAGAAAACAAAATCCAAACAACCTACAATCTCCTTTCTCTCCCTACACCCCCTCAAAATGGGACCTTCAGATAATATAATCCTGTCCACAGTTTGTGCACAGCCATCATTTACATAGTTTTGCTTTTAGCTAGTTCAGAGTACTGACTAAAATATCCTTCGTTTGCTGGTAGTGAAAATAGAGAAGTTATATACATGTGAGTGTCTATGGCTGGAGGGAGCAGGCCTCTGTATAATTAGACCCATGATACTACTAAAGAAACAAAACTCCCCTTAAAAAAATAACTCAATGGATTAGAAGATTCATCTTAAAGTGGATGATGACTTGTTACAAAGATCTGCAGATAAACAGAAAGTTACATTAATAGCTCCAAATGCCCAGTTTTGTTCCTGATATTATATTGCAAATAAACTAAGTCCATGCTCCAGAGCAATCATTTGGGGGAACTCGAAGAAGGAATTTACGTAGCAGCATCCTGGTGCCATGGGAGGAGAAATTGCCTTCCAGAAGAGGAGACCTGGACTTAGCAGGGCAGGTTGCTATAGGATTTGTACACTTGTTTACCTGCACTTCACTTACTGAAATATTAATTACTCACACACAATTATTTATCTTTTTAAAACAAAACACTCAGGTGATGGTCCTTCTAGGGGGTCAGGGGAGAAATAATTGAGTTTTTTGCTGCAAAGATGATTTCTTTTGGTGATTACTGTTATCTCTTTTGAAATCTTTCTCCTTCTCTCTTTGAACAGATGACCCTAAAGCCATTATTGCTAATCTCACGGTAAGTGCTGCAAGTTGTAGGGTTTCTGCCCGTGGAGCAGCTTTCACAAGCTCCTCGCCTATGTTTGCCTCTTGGTGGGGCGGGAGGAACATGCTACTCACTGCCTGCCATCCTGTCTATCTGTTTCCTGAGAGCTTTCAAAACTTCTGGCCTGTAGACAGCTGAACACTTGCTAATGTCTTGGCAATGATACAAACTGAGAATATTTGATTCTTTCATTAGAACTGAAAAGTATTCACTCATGATTTAACAAATCTTTACTTTCTCTGAAGCAGATCTGCCCACCACCCTGTTCCACTGTTCTCTGATCTAGGGTAGAGACCTTAAAAGTAGGAGTGTATAACCAGATAGGCCCAAACACGTGCATTCTTCCCTCCTGACCTTACCTCTCACCTCTTGAATGAAGCAATTGGAAAGGCCTTGGAAAATTGCTCCTAGTGATTTTCTCATGAGTCAGAAACATATCTTAGCAATTCCTAACTCCCCTCTGATAGCCTGCCATATCATCTCTAAAGTTATCTAATGCCTTTTGACCCTACTCATTTTCAGCGTGTATTATTTGATAGGGGATGACAAATTCCATTTATTCACTTATAAACCATTTGTTTGGCTTAAAACCTCCCTTAACATTCTAGAGAGAGAATACCTAGGACTTTTTCTAGAAGACATTCCATTTAAAATTCGATTCCATTTATATTTCAGTGTAAAAAACCAGATCAGCACTTTAAGCCGTACATGAAACAGCACCTTCCCAAACGTTTGCACTACGCCAACAACAGAAGGATTGAGGATATCCATTTACTGGTGGACCGCAGATGGCATGTCGCAAGGTAACTGTCCCTATTTCTCTTCACAACCACCTCTTTGGAAATTGGAAATACTTTAAGGTCCTTATTCATCATTAAAAGCAATTGCAGTTAGAAATCTCATTGTTTCCAAATACCGTATGTGCTACGTAAACAATAAGCGCTAAGACAATGCATCTCTGTTCTGAGTTTTAGCATCTCTGTATCTCTTTGTAGTCTCTCAGTGCATGTGTGTGTGTGTGTCTTTTATTTTTAAATTTATATTCTAACCTCTATTCATATCACTTGAGTAAATCAACAGTATCACTGGGGATTTGCCCTAGCATGCTGGGCTGATTTGGTCTTGGTAGATGAGACTTTCCCTGTAGTAATGTGTATAGGGGACTTCAGAAAATGTTGTTCATCTTAAAACCTCTGTTGTTGTGAACATGTTTTATGTTGCTTTAAATATTTCTGATGTTTGCCTTCTTTTGAAGTACAAAAGACTCCAATACTGACGAGACTATTCCTTGCTTTTGAATCTGGTACAGGACGTATTTGGAGGCTCTAACCACTTCCAAAGACTTAATCATTAGAGGTTTATCTGTTTTCACACAGACCTGGAAGCAGCCCCTTCCCGCTCACTCTTGCTCCAACTTTCTCCTTCAGAAAAGTGCCATGAATCAGTCTGTAGCGTAATTGAATAACTGCTACGTGTGCTCTAGCTAGGTACTCTCATCAAAGGTGAGAAGATGAGATGGTGTTGGTCCTTTAGGAGCCTGTATCAGTATGGAACACTTAGGCACGTGTGACAGATAAATAAATACAGTTGTCCCCCCTTATCTGCGGTTTTGCTTTTCACAGTTTCAGTTACCCACAGTCAACTGCAGTCCAAAAATATTAAGATATTTTGAGAGAGAGGGACAGAGAGAGGGCACATTCACCTAACTTTTATAACAATATATTGTTTTGTCTTTTTTTTGGTGGCTGGCTGGTACTGGGAACCAAACCCTTGACCTTGGTGTTACGAGGCCATGCTCTAACCAACTGAGCTAACTAGCCAGCCTGATTACAGTATGTTGTTAGTAATTATTTTATTTTATGATTAGCTATTATTAATTTCTTAATGTGCTCAACTTATAAATTAAACTTTATCATAGGTATGTGTATTAGTTCATTTTCTGTTGCTTATAATGGAATATCTGAAACTGGATAATAAAGAAATGAAATTCATTTCTTACAGTTTTGGAGGCTAGGAAAGCCAAAGAATAGGGAATACATCTGCTGAGGGCCTTCCTCTTGGTGGGGACTCTACAGAGTCCTGTGGCGACCAGAATATCACACAGCGAGAATGTCATGAGCAAGAGAGTTAATCTGCTCACTTGCTCCCATTATAAAGCCATCAGAAACACTCCCTTATAACCCACTAAGCCATTAACCCCTTACTCCATGAATGGATTAATCCATTTATGAGGTGCCAGTTCTCACAATACTTCTTAAAGGCACCACCTTTTAAATATCATAATTGGATTTTCCATCCTCTTAACACTGTTCCAATGGGGGTCAAGCTTCAGTGAATTCTTTGGAAGACATTTAGTCCATAGCAATATGTATGTATAGGAAAAGCATAGAAAATATAGGGTTCAGTACTATTCGTGGTTTTAGTTGTTCACTAGGGGTCTTGGAAAGTATGCCTGTAGATAAGTGGGGACTACTCTATCATACTGTAAGTGTCAGGGGCATAGATAGAGTTCAATATGTTGGATTAAGAAAATAGATGTATAAAGAACAGAAATTATTGAAATCATGTAGAATAGACACGGGGAATTCTTATGGAAGTGTTACAGAGATGTGGCTAAAATGGCTTGGCTGAGTATGTTCTTTGCAGGACCTTTTCTGTATGGGCAGCTTGGAAGAGAGTGCATACTTGGTAGGTTTATATGAAGAAAACATGGGAGGTGAGTAGAAGTTAAGTGAGAGATGAGGACAGTTGAGCAAATTAGTGTAGAACAAAGCCAGGCATTTTAATTAGCAGTAAATATTTTAAATTTAACTCTTGCATCATTGGGTTTTTATATGCACATATGTTACTATCCCAAGGCCAAAGTACTTTTCCTAAGGATGGAGACCCACATGTTAGATTTCTTTGTTTCCTCCAAGCACTTTACTTCAGTGCTATGTACTCTGTAGGTACTTAGGAAATATTTTTATTAATACACCTGAAATTTTGTGGAAAAGGGCCACATGACACTTATGCAAAAAGTGTCTTCCTGGGGCCGGCCCGGTGGTGCACTGCTACAGTGCGCCGCTTGAGAGCGCGACGGCGCTCCCACCGAGGGTTCGGATCCCACATACAGACCGGTTCCCCGCTCACTGGCTGAGTGAGGGGTGGACGCAGCACCGAGGGTTGCGATCCCGTTGCCGGTCCCGGTCCGGTATGGGTGCGACACTGAGGGTTGCGGTCCGTTGCCGGACACGAAAAAAGACAAAAAGAAAAAAAAAAAAAAAGTGTCTTCCTGCCACAAAAGGCAAGTTCAAATAGACTTAATGTTTAGAGAGCAATGTTTTTATTTTCTATTTCTAAATGGAGAAACCGTCCAGGTGAGGCCAAGCTTTGTTAGATATGAAACTATTACTGTAAATTGACCACTCAGTGTACTCTAGTTGTACTATACTTACAGGTAAATTTGTATGCAAACATTTGTATGGAATATAGATCTCCATTTATTGATTAAACATCACATATTGAAAAAGTGCCTACTGGGTCTTGGCATTGAGCCTAGTGAGGGGTATGTAGAAGTGAACCAGACAAACATGGTCCTAGAGTCAAGAATCTGACAGTCTCGGAGCTAGTGAAGCACATAGACAGATAGAACATCACCTGTGACAAGTGTCCTGCTCACTGTAGGCTCAAGGTATGATTAAGGCACCAGGACTTGTGTTCATAAGTCCCCATTTATTCTGGGGTGATTGTCAAAGCAAAAGCACTTGGAGAAATGAACAGAATAATCTATCCATCACTACAGGGATGATGCAATTAATAGAGACAAATAGGTTTCATAAGCCCCTTCTTGGAGATTCTATGTACCCTGAAATTGGCTTTTTATCAGAGTGATTTTGTGAGAAATTTTGGCTGATCATAAATTTGTTTCAATGTAGGAAACCTTTGGATGTTTATAAGAAACCATCAGGAAAATGTTTTTTCCAGGGAGACCATGGATTTGATAACAAGGTCAACAGCATGCAGGTATGATCACAGAGCTGCGAAGTGAGGTTGTGTTTTAGTGATTCTTTAGAAGAGATGAGGACGGTGGAGTGAGGGAAGTTGCAAGATCTTCATAAAAAGAGGAAGGGTTGCCACCCAATAGCAGTGATGTCTAATTATGTTTGTTTTCTTTTCTTTTGGAAGACCGTGTTTGTAGGTTATGGCCCATCATTTAAGTACAAGACTAAAGTGCCTCCATTTGAAAATATTGAGCTTTATAATGTTATGTGTGGTAAGTCACTTATTAATCAAAACTAATGAAATGATTTTAAGTTAACATAGGAGCTTCCCCAGTGTCAGAGAAAGAAATGAGGTGTCTATTTTCTGGGACCACCTCCTTCTTCATGCAAAAAAAATATTGTAACTTACCCACTGGTTCAAAGGACAGAATATCATTCCTTTCTAAGGCTTCTTTGTCTTCCTTCCACAGTTGACTAATGGGGAGTTTTCATAGTGTTGCTGTTGGCAGCCTCTGGCTGATCCAACATAGCATTACAGTGTGACACCGCTGGTCAGGGACCCGATGAAGCAAGAGTTCCGCACAGAGCTTTCTCCCACCTCCATCTCTTGCATTGCAGCCCAGTTAAAATTTTGCCAGCTTGCATCCTGGCCAGCTATTTATATGCTCCTAATTATTTTTCTTCCTTGAGCGTCTAGTTGCCGAATGAGGACAACTTTTCCTATTTAGTAAGGGAGTGCCAGTCTGGTGGTTAGAGGGGGAGTTGGCGAGTCGGGTCTCCTGGGTTCTTTTCCCATCTTGGCTGCGAGCTCTCCCTGGTCCTGCCTCTCAGGTTAGGCGAGTCACTGTGTGCCTGCTTGGCAACCATTTGCTTGCTATGAAATCTGCCTGTTCAGCTCACAGCGGTGCTTCAAGGCACATGGCCAAAGCCTCCTCTCATCCCCACACTTCTGTGAAGTACATTAGAGGGCACACTTGTGGTTATTTATTGATTATAAGTCCCATTTCAGAATTTGGGATTACAAAGTTGGAGAGAAGTACAGAAATGCAGTGGTACTGACATTGATAATCCTTGGGTTGTAGCTATCGTAGACAAAGGCAATAGCTAAGTGAGGCCCCATTCCTTCACACTTTCTTTTTGGGAATATCTCTATTCATGGTCAAGCAATGAACGTGGCTATTTCAGAAAGCTGTGGCAAGACATGGTCAGGCCAGGATGGTTCAGGAGGTAAGAAGGGAGTGCCCGACATCTAAATTTGGTTTTATCCAATTCCAATTTGTGTTCAGAGTTTTGAGACCCTTGGAAAGTGAAAGGTTTTGATTGTTACCATGTCTCATTAAAAGACATTCAAGAAGCACCTGGCTCTTTTTCTTTCTTTTTATCAGATCTTCTGGGATTGAAGCCAGCTCCTAATAATGGGACTCATGGAAGTTTGAATCATCTCCTACGTACCATCACCTTCAGGCCAACCATGCCAGAGGAAGTTACCAGACCCAGTTACCCAGGGATTATGTACCTTCAGTCTGATTTTGACCTGGGCTGTACCTGTGATGATAAGGTAGAGCCAAAGGTAGAAATAATCTTTATGCTTATCATAGAGGAGCTTGTTGAGTATATAATAGTGCTGTCCAATAGAACTTTCTGTGATGATAGAAATGGTCTATAATCTGTGCTGTCCAAAATGGAAGCCAATGGCTTGAGTGACTGAAGAAGTAAATTTTAAATTTAATTATTTTAACTGTAAAAAGCTATATGTGGCTCATGGCTACTCTACTGGACAACAGAGGTATAGAGAATGAAGGGCCAAAAGTAGAATTCATGATGCTATTCTGTGGAGTCACAATTCCCAACCTAAAGCTTTCTCTCTCTCTCTTTTTTATCACATGTTGATCAGGAATGGTTCCAACAGGAAACAAGTGGCCTTAGTTCTATTTAGTGAGAGAGCTATTTACAAAGGCTGGACAGAGTGGGTAGAGGTCAGTGAGGAATGGTGAGGTGCCCTGGGCTAGCAGGACACCCTCTAAGGCCTGAAGGTTGAGGAGCGTGTTGCTAGAAGATGGAGAGAGAGCTGGATAGGAAGGAACTATCGTATTTGGTAGATGAGTGCAGCTGATATTCTACAACCTGGTAGGGAGGGATCTGGGGGTGGGGGTATTACCGTCGTCTCTCTCCCCTACTCCCCTGCAGGTGTCCCTTATTGGTGGAGCTCAACAAGAAATCACAGAGCAAGTTTGCTCTCTGATGCAGTCCTTAGAGGTTAGCCTCCCAGGACAAAGAGCAGGCTGGGGAGGGAAGGGTGCAACATGGAGGGGTGGTGGTGCGGTGCACAGCCTGCCCAGCACACCATGTTTGGATGGTTATTGAATGCAAAACAGTCTACAGGTATTAAGCAATAATTCACTTATTGAATATTATACTGATCAAAGACCTTTATAGCTGCCAATCAATGCTTCTGATAGCAAGAAGTAATCAGTGCTACCACATGGAGCTGATGTGATGCCAACCCAAGGATATCTGATATTTTTGCATGTGTGGTTTTATATGAGTAAATGTGTGATTTTTTTTATTAGGCCTCAGAAAAATGGAAAATAATTCTCCTATGACCCTATCCCTTTCCCTACCACTTGCTACCTTCCAGGACTCCTAGGGGCCTGGGAGCCACCGTTTGGGAGGCTCACCACTGGAGGAATCCAGTTTGCTCTTCCTGTCCACTTCCCCAGTTTTTCCTCCTTCCCACTTTTGCTCCTATTAAGAACGGAGGAGACAGGGGATGCTCAGACCTCGGCTGCAGGAGTTGACGTGCCGAAGTCCACAGGAAGTGGTCCTGGGAAGTGGATCCCAAATAGAGTTTTGGAGGAATCTATTAGTTGTATCTTTTTCTCTGAATTGCCACTCTTCTGGAGAGCAAGAAACCTTTGGGATATCTTGTCTTAAGCTATTTAAGGAAATTCTGGATTGACTTTATTTTGTCTATGAGTTTCTCCAAAAGAATACCTTCTTTTTCTTATAAAATAAGTTCCAGACATACTGAAAATGTATAGAGATTTAAAAATGAATACCTCAGTAAACACATCATAAGAAAGAAAACATTGCAGATGCAATGAAAGCTCCAAGTGTCCCCCCAACCCCCCATCCTACTTCCTTTCTATTCGAAGGTAGCTAGTATCCTGAATACAATGTGTATACTTCCCATGTATGTCTCTGTGCTTTAACTCCATACATACGTAACTCTTATATATTAAGGAATCTTTACTATAGTTTCCTAAAATAACCTGTAGTATGGTTTTGCATATTATGATTTTTATAGACATGCTATTATACTATACGTATCCTGCAATTATTTTTGTTCATCATTATGTTTTTGAGATTTATGTGTATTGATTCATGATATTTTAGCTAACTCATTTTTACTACTAATAGTTAATGTTTAATTGTGTAAATATACCATAATTATTTTATTCACTTCTCTATTTGAGAATGTTCAGTAATTTTCAAATGTTAGCTCTTACAGTTAGTGCTACAAATGTCTTCTTGTGTGCATATGCTAGAGTGTCTTTAGGATATGTAGTGAAGGTAGAATTGCTGAACTATTACTTTTCAGAATTGCTGAGTCATTGCTTTTTACTTTGGAAAAAATGATTTCATAAATTAATTTGGGAATCACTTTAGTGTATCTAGGGATTAATCTGAAATATTGAGGTACTATTCTAATTAATTCTAATATGTTAACAAATAATCATCACTACCAACCAGGGTACCATGATTATCCACAGTTTAAGGAAAGGAAACTGAGTCATGGAAGGACTAAAGAAGGTACTCACAGCCATAGAACCACTTGGAAGTAGAGTCTAGAGCGTCAGTTTGAGATAAAATAGTAATTTCTCAAAAGAGTTTATGATATTGATGGAGTTTAAGATACTCTTTTGAATTTATTAGAGTGTTAAGTAGAGAGAAGGGTGCAGGAAAGAACATTCCTGATTTGCTCTCTTTTTCTTTTCTGGTTTTCATACATGAAGAACAAATTGGATGAACTCAACAAACGCCTTCATACAAAAGGTTCTATAGAAGGTAAGGGGTTGATGGGAAAGACAATGAGATAAGTTTTGTTTCTAGTTTTCAAAAATTGAAGAGACTTCTTATTTACAGTATAAGCACAATATTTTTAAAAATTCAAATTTGTATTGCAACATGACTTTTATATCCATTTGGCAAAGGGTATTGGTTTATTCTATGCACACAAGATACCAGCTGTGTAACAGAAAAATTCCATTAGTTTTTTTTTTTTCCCTCAGTAGTTCTTCAGCTCTCTGAAAAACAGGCAATCCATTGTGTATTTGATGTATCAGAAGTTAAGGTGCTAATGGGAGCTCCTATAAAAAGAATCGTTGCCACAATTATAAATAATAGTTGCCGGTACCTATACTGAAGCTCACCTACCTGAGTAGGGAGTCAGTGTATATGTTGTCGTGGGGAGAGATACACAGAAGGAATCAAATCAGAACTTCCTCTTCATGTGAAGGATCATCTTGAGCCCTAAGTCATTTTCTTATTTTATGTACAATGATAATAAGCGTATTATATGACAAAAAAAAAAAAAAAAGAATCTCAGTGACTTGTGCCAAGAAAGATGCCTTCCTTGCTCACATTTCAGTGTGCTGACTGTAGGCCACGTGTGCATTCTTTATTCTGGAATCCAGGTGAAGGAAAAAAAAAAAAAAAAAGAAAAAAAAAAAAAAAAAAAGAATCTCAGTGACTTGTGCCAAGAAAGATGCCTTCCTTGCTCACATTTCAGTGTGCTGACTGTAGGCCACGTGTGCATTCTTTATTCTGGAATCCAGGTGAAGGAGTAGCCCCTCCCTGGGACATGCCCAGCTCATGGCAGCAGGAAAGGAGGAATGGCGGAAGTGCCTACTGCTTCTCAACGCTTCTGCTTGTGTGAGACATATGTTCACGGTTCACATTCAAAGCTGAGCACGTGATCCCAGTGGTGCAGGGAAGCACATTCTTTCCACAGGGACTCTATCTTGCAAGTCACATGGCAATGGGTGGGGGCGGGAAACAATTAGGAAGAGTCATAGTCTATCACACAAGTTCTTCCTTCCGATTGTGAAATTTCAGAAAATTAGGAGAAAGCAGAAGGGGATGGAAAGACTCTTACACTGATTACTACAGTAGATGAGATAGCATGTTATAACAGCACAGGAATGACTATTAAAAAGCAGATAGAACTCAAGCATAGCAGCCCCAAGTGTGCAGTGAAGATGCACATGGTCAAATTCTCCTGAGAGCGTCACTTGAGTTGTTAGCTTACATATGGTTCTGTTTATCACAGGCAATGTTTCCAATCTGATTAAGTAGAGGGTGAAGAAGCCAGTAGAAGATTTTATTTACTTGACTTATTTTCCCTCTTTATAAAGATCTGCATCTGCCTCCTCCTTCCTTTTCTGCATTCCCATCCTTCCCTTTCTCCCTTTGATCACAGAACACACAGAACCTTTGGCATTTAATTGGATGAACCCAGCTTTGAAGATAGAACTTTGTAGGTGGAAGGTACACAAATCCTTCACAAACTCTGCAAGTGATTTGAAATGTTTGACACACTTAACCTCTAGTGGAGGACTACAGTGTCATTATAATTAGAAAAATTAGAACTTGCCAAGGTCAAGGGATGGGGAGTCTCATGATTCAAGTTTCTAAAATATTCAATCACCAAGCCAGAGAAATAGTACTGAGATGCTACTCTTCCAAAAGTCACTAATGAAATTATTCATTACGATAACTCTAATAGACTCCCACGTTTTTGCTGATTCAAACTCTGGCTATTCATAGTACTAAAATATTTCTTTCTGAGAAAAACATCCCTGAATTTAGTTTGGTGGTGGTAGTGTGCTCATGTGACAAAACCAGACCCACAGCTCAGCATAAACAGTAGCCTCAAACTTCCCAGCATGAACATGAGAGGCATCTTCTCAGTGAACCACTGGCTGTCAGGGCTAGAAGGAGCTCCAGTTAGTGATGTCACCTCCCCATTGCTCTGCTCAGAGTTAAACACAAGTGTCTTATTTATGCCACTGACGTGTCTTTTTATACCACCGAAGCTTAAAGTTTATATGTTTTCGTGGAAATGGGCCCTCGGGGATTCATTCAACAAGCATTTGTCGAGTGTTTACCCTGGGCTGGCTGTGGTTTCTCTGGGACCACTGTGCCACTGATAGTTTCTAACCCACAGCTTCAAAATGATGGCTTAATGTGTTAGGGGAGAGTCACAGTAGCACATGCCATTGGTCTGCTCATGGCCCAGTGGGATTAGCCTTTAATGATACAAGAGAGACATTAAAAGTATTACATGAAATAAAAATAATGATATATTGTTGCCATTTTATGTGCAAAGCATTTCCTTGTTTAGATTCTGGAATATGTAGAAACTCAATATTCTCTCTTCTGTCTCTCTCTGTCTCTTTGTCTTTGTCTCTTTATGGTCTCTATCCCAGTCATTTCTTCACTTGCAATGTGACTTTTTCTTGGTCTGAGTTTTTTCAGGCCTATATGATGTCTCCTGTGTCATAAATCCAGTCTCTCATTTAAAATATTTAATGTCTGCTCCACTAGAGTAGAACCTTGTGATGCAAATCACTGTGTGTGTAAGCACATGTGTACGTTATGTCCAGAGTAATTGCTTTCCCTTTCTGGATATCTTCGAATTTGTTAAGCAGTTCGTAAACCTAAAGTTCTACACAAATGTAAAGTTATACTATTTTTGCTATTAGTTTTTTAAAACAGAGATGTGGGTAGTTGATATTTTTCAGAATAAGCCATGTGCTATTCACACCTCACCTGTAAAATTCGTATGTAGCCATTTTAATGAAATATGTTGTAAAATCACTCATGCATTTGAACAAAACACATGTGTAAAAACTGTATATTTCAGTAGTTGAAGTGACCCAGGGGATATTTGAAGTAAAAAAAGAGAGGTATATTAAATTAATCTTAGGTAATACTGTGCTATAAATGTTTTAGCTGTTATAGAATCAAGTTCTTTACAAAAATGAAGAAGAAAAATGTGATCTTCAAAAATAGCAATCTAAATTGCTTGCTAAAGCCTTAATATTTCTAGATATGTGGTAAATTCTGTATCTTAATTGCATGACAGTTATTGTTTCTGGATCACATGTACCTAACATCCTGGCAGACTTACTATGCAATGAAAACTCATTTCCTGTGGCATTAAATCAAGGGATGAATGAATGAACGAAATGGAAAAATTTAAATCTCTCATAGTAAGCAATTCTGGCACTATAGTCAGGTATAATTTTCACTGTAAGAATAATTGCACTATTTATTTTCACCATAGTCTTTTCTCTATTTACATTGCTATAAAAATGTTTTATATTTTCTTAGTTTAGCACTCATGTCTCTGTGAAAAAAGAAATTAAAAATCATTTTAACAACTGTATATATTTTTCTCCTTTTCACACATGATAAGTTAGTTTGGATAGAAAAATGACTTAAATGCTAGTGGTTCTTGTTGTAGCGAGAAATTGGTAAAGGGCTGCAAAAAACGACCACATTGCGTAAGGGTGAATATATTAATTATACTGATTTGGGCATCACATACTGCATACAGGTATTGATATTCAAGGCTATACCCCACATATATGTAAAATCAATTATGTTTCAATTAAAAAATTAATTTATTTTCTAGATTTAATAAAAATATGTATGTAGGCATGCACGTGTGTATATTCTTTATCTTACCTTGCAGAGCTGTGAAGTTTATTTTTTTTTATTATTATTATTATTTTTTCTTAAAAAGATGACCGGTAAGGGGATCTTAACCCTTGACTTGGTGTTGTCAGCACCACGCTCAGCCAGTGAGCAAACCGGCCATCCCTATATGGGATCCGAACCCGGGGCCTTGGTGTTACCAGCACCGCACTCTACCGAGTGAGCCACGGGCCGGCCCCTCTTGTTGACTTTAAAGCAGAATCCTGAATATGGCTAGAGAAGGAATCTCTGCTGTAGCCCTTTTCAATTCTGAAATGTTTCTCATTTTTGTTATTTCTTTGGAGATGTTAGTTGTGCTAAAGGAAGGAGATATACTCAGGTTTCTGTGTGTCTGTGTGTGTGTTTTGGGAAGACTTAGAAGAAATCAATACATAATATTATTGTTTATGACTTACAGTAGTATTCAAGATGAAGTTGATGGTAGACACTGAGTTTTAATAACCTTTACCTGCCAATATTCTTTGCTGAAGTTGAAGTAGAGCATGTGCCCTTCTCTAAGCCACTAGAACTACCACCACTGCAATGACATCTACTTTGGGTCAAGACTGAGCTAGGTGCTTTACATATTTTCCCTGTAAGGCTTTGGGAGGTTAAGTTACAAAACCACACAGTTATAAAGAGCTGACGTGAAATTTGACTACAGTTCTATATGACATTAGAGCCCATATGCTTTTGTCTGAAAACACTACATATTCTAAGAGTTGAAACAAGGAGAATATGTCAGGATAGAATCTTAGTGCATATCAGGGTTTAGAAGTTGCTTCTGAAATACTAGATGCTTTGATACAAACTACCGTCCTCCTTAATATTTCAGCAAGCATTACATGGGCAGAGCTAATACCCCGGAGTAATTGGATCTGTATTCTAACATGCCCTCAATTAGAATAACCCATTAGTCGGCATTTAACTGAAGGCTGCCCCAAAAGCTAAGGAGAATAATAATGGACCAGGAAACTTGAGGCCTGGATTCTGGGTGCTGCTATGCTGCTATGTAGATGAAGTATCTGTACAAATCATAAATCTTCATCACCTTCACCAATAAAATGGAGGTGACACTGATCTGCCCAGTCTATCTGTCAGGGCTGTACTAGGCAGGCCACGTGTAGAAAGCTAGTATTTAAAAAATAAAAAATCATCTGTTTATCAACCTGTGTCTACCAAGTAGATATTAAGAGATTGTCATTGTTGGAAATGAAGGGTACAGTGGTAAGTAAAACAGATAAAGGTCCTGTCCTCATAAAGTTATTGTTGATCATATTGATGATTTAGCCAGTTAATGAATTACAGCATAATGTTTTAAGGGCTGAGGTAAGAAAGAACAGGACACTACTAGAGGCACCGAATCGAATCCTAAAGGAGGTTGAAATGGCAGTAAATGAAAATAGGCACTTGGAAGGCATAGGAGGAGAAAGGATGCAGGAAAAGGAAAGAACTTTGGTAGAGATTTTGTGGTAACATTTAAGAGCATATTATTGTGGGAGTGAATTAAAAAAAAAAAAAAACAGAAAAGAGGAGAGATTTTCATGTGGTTCTAAAGTCAGCCAGCTAATCTGTGGGAATATGAATCAGGAAGCTGAGGAGGGAAAAGAAACACAAACTCAAGTCTGTGTGACCAAATTTTGGAAAACAAAAAGAATGAGTTCTGGGGAAGTCCACACCACTTAAAAAGAGTCGCCTCCCAGTGTTTTGCCAGATGTGGTAACTGGAGGAGAACCTTGTGTGTACCAAAAATGCTAGAGACACTCCTGTAAACAGGGAAGCGGGGCGTGGAATGAAGACTCTGTCTGAAAGTCCATCGAGTAGGAACCAAATGTGGGAAGACACGGGCTGTATTTGCTCCACATCGAGAAATCCCAGCAACATGTTGCAAAAGCAGAAGCTTGCGGGCTGGGCTCCAGGATCTTGAGATAAAGATCTTAACATGTAAAGACTGAGATTCAAATATGTTTTGTGTCCTGAGTAGGGACTTGGTGCTAAACAGAAATGCAATAGGTGGCTCGTCCACGGTGTCATAAAGACTAGCGGAGTTGGGCTATGACCAAGAACCTGTGATTCTTTGATACTTTGATGAACTGAAAAAGTAAAATGTGAATTTTGATTCTGGACCTTGAAATTTGTGTTTCTTACTGCAAAGATTATTCCTTTCTTTCTCTGATGAAACTATGAAGCTTCAGGAAGATGAAAGCAGATTCTTTGGGTCAGTTGGGGACCTTGGTTGGATTTTTAGGAGGATGTTGAAACTACTGTATTTTTTTTTTCCTTCATGTCATTTTCCAGTAACAATTGAGAAAAAGTCAGCTGGGTAATGAAATATTCGTACTTCGGCTGTGTGCCCCAAACTGCAGCTGTGACAATAGTTTGGAAACTATGAAGCCCAAACTTCTGAAGCAGATCGAGTCTATATATGCAGAAGCAGAAGAGTGAATAGAGATGTAGTAGCTTAATTGCGGACTCTTTCAGGAGAAAGTGGATCTTAGGATGTCCCTCTTCCTCTTGTGCCCCTGTCCCTTTCCTTCTCACGACTCCTCCATGGGGGCTGAACTATGTGACCACATTAGTTGCCCTTCATTTTTGAGTGTGAAAAGGGGCACTAACAATTATGTGATAAGCACTAACTGGGACATGGAGACCTTCCTGGTTCATCTTCATATGCTCTGTAAAGGACTTTACTGAGGCCATGTCAGCCCCATTTGCAGCATTCATCATCCTTTGCATCCCCATCACACTCTGTAGATATCGCTGATATAGTGCAGAGCACTTTGTGTCTTAGTTATGTGTGCCACATTTGTCTCGCCCATGGAACAGTGAGCTCTCTGAGGGTAAGAGCTCTATCTCAGTTTTCTTTGCCCAGTATCTCCTTTCTACAACCCAAAGCCTGGCACAAAGAAAGCACTCAGTAAATGTTTAACATTAATGGATAAATTTGGAAGGAGATAAGCGTCAGGATTGGTGACAAGACTGGAGAAGTCATTGTCAGTACAGGGAAAGGAAATAGCATGTATAATAGCATAGAGTTGCTAACAATGATCGTTTGGAATGATCATTTGTGGCATTGAGTGTTACGTTGCAAAACACCAGGAAATGAGGAAGACTGGAAGAGCCAGAGTTGGTGGAGACTGTAGATTGTTCAAGACTATTGTTTGGTGGCTGCTTTAAGGAGGGATATTGCATGTAGAAACATGGCTGCTATTTTGTTGTCCCCTTAATGGAATAGATTGGATGCTAGGCTTGAATTTGGGTTTGGAGGAATGTGTTTGGTAAGCATTAAAACGTGAATGATAAAAAGAGAATAGCTTCTCAAAGAATTTTGATACTTCTGCTTCCAGCTGAAACCAGGAAATTCAGAGGCACCAGAAATGCAAACAAGGAAAACGTTAATGGAAATTTTGAACCTAGAAAAGGTTTGGTTTGAGTTTTGAAGGAAAGTCTGGGTTGGTTAATTGCCCCCGATTTTACTGTGATAATTTGCTGGCTTTTTATTTGTTTATTACATTTCACTTATTTAATATTGTCATATTATGTTCTAATTCTTAGGGGTGAGTTGCCAAACTTGACAGCTTACCCAAGGCTTCTACATTTACTGCAATGCCAAACTACCCAAAACAGGCTTGTGTTGTAATGGTGTGAGCCGCTTTGCCTCAAATCAGCAGTTCTACTTGGGAGGGTCTTGCAAAGTAGTCTGCAGAGGGTTTTCTCCATTACTTGCATAGAATGGTAATGCTTTAATTAAAGCAACATGTATATATAATTTAATAAGTGATTGCCAGAACTGATTTTGTCTAATAGCAATAATAGTAGAAAATTGTTTTCGATTATCACTTAGGAAATAGTGAATTGCTTAAGCCTCAATCTCTAAATATTTTGGTCTGTAGGAACCCCAATATTCTAGAATCTATGGAAAATTTGACTTTAGCCTATCCAAAGTGGGCAAATAAGCTCCAGGCATTTATTGCGGGTATGGAATGATGGTTTGCATGCTAAACTTCCACCTCTTCTTTCTCAAAGAGTAAAGTTTCAGACCATTTTTCTTAAGGAAATAACTTTCTCTTGGGGTCTGAATCTGCATTTGAGGGTCTTAACTGAGTTCTTTGGTAGCTGATGAACTTTCCTCTTCTGTATTTAAAGAACCTTCTTGAATGCCCACTTATTTTATCTATACATGTTCCTTTAAGTTCTTACCTAATGAGTTTTCCTCCGTGTGACAAAGCTACTTACTTTAAATGCTCATTACTATTAATTTTTTATGCTGAAATAACGCATATTTGAGTCGCAGTTTGCAAATAATGATCAAAGAGAACTTTCCTCTTAATTAAATCGTTGGTTAACTTAATAAGCCTCTTCTTGGTCAATTTAACTAATTCTACAAAAATATTATCCTATTGGCTTTCCAGTTAGCTGAATTATTTCAAAATTTACTATATACTACTTCCTTCCTATGCATGTTTTAAATTCTTTACAATTAGAAGAAACATTAACATAAATTGGCATTTACATTATAGTTTTGATAATTGCAAGGCTTCACTCATGCTTAGAGGATCAGATAAACCACAAAAGTGTTAGGAAAACTAACGATTAAATTAAGGAGAAGGTGCTATATTATTAATAAGTAAGCTAGCAAATTTGATAACTTGACTCTCCTCCAGTATTTCTTTAACATTTGATGGAAAGTTTAATATGCATTTAATACAGTTCGTTTTTTTTTCTTTTCTAGAGAGACACCTCCTCTATGGACGGCCTGCAGTGCTTTATCGGACTAGATATGATATCTTATATCATACTGATTTCGAAAGCGGTTATAGTGAAATATTCCTAATGCCACTCTGGACATCATATACTGTTTCCAAACAGGTCATTGAGAAAATTGGGTTTAATATTCTTAATTTCATTACATGCATTGCATTAATACAATGTTTACTTAATAGAAGTTCGTCTTCGAAAATATTTTAACTTTTCCTGATGAAAGAAATTCTTTTTTTAATTTATTTAAAAATTTTTTTTAACTTTCCCCCACACCATCATATCTGTTCACTTATCTTAACAAGTCTGATGAAAGAAATTCTTTGTTGGATCTATTGCAAGATATTTTCAACTAGTCTTTTTTCAGTTTTCTAATAATTTCATGGTAATATGTTACATATTGAAAGGAGCATACTAGTTCTTTTGGTTTCTTTTACTCTGTTTAAGTCATGGCCTGATAGTTACAAAAGCCACCAAGTTTTGTTTATTTGTTTGCTTTAATAGATTTTATTTTTTAGAGCAGTTTTTGGTTTGCAGTAAGATTGAGTGGAAAATACAGTTTCCATATACTCCCTGCACCCACACATGCACAGCATCCCCCACTATCAACATCCTGTTTGTTTTTTAATGAAGGTTTTATATTAGGGTTTCAGTTTTAATGATGATGAGATAGGTAGGTATCAGAAACATTTATTTGTCAGTTGAAGATATGTGTTTAATTTCTGAATACAAATGAAGAGGATACTTCTATTGCCCCAAACACAGCTTCTTGTTAATTTGTTCTGTGTGCACATTGTAAACCCTTGCACATACTATGTGTATGTGTGTGTGTGTGTATACACATATATATTCTCTCTTTTTAAAGGTAGTATGTCTATATTATTTCTCAGAGTGTTATTTTTAAGTTATCTTCCATGGGATCCTATTCCTTATTTCAACAGTGAGAATTCTGTTTTGTATTCTGCTTTACCTATTGTTGTTTTACTTCACACTTTGATACGAGAGTTTTGCTGCTAAAAAGTATGAGTTTGAAAATTACTGGCTTACTGCATTTAAACCTAAGGACTTTTTTTTGTTTTTAGGAAGTGAAATGCTAGGCAGGTTTAGACTTTGGCCGTTCATAACAGAGCAATGTGGCACCAGTATCTCCCTGCCACTTTGGCATTGTCTTTGTGATGAGGTTACTGAGTGCCTCTGACTCCCCATGCAGGCTGAGGTCTCTGGCATCCCTGAGCATCTGACCGGTTGCGTCCGGCCCGACGTCCGTGTTTCTCCAAGTTTCAGTCAGAACTGTTTGGCCTACAAAAATGATAAACAGATGTCCTACGGATTCCTCTTTCCCCCTTGTAAGTTACAGTGCATCAGGATCTGATGTCTCTATCGGGATGTTATTTTGCACATTCTGGAGTGTGAAACTTGGTATTAAGGATGTAAGTGGCTCAGGTTTTCTTCAAGAGGAGGCACTCGAGATTATAGAGATAAACTTCTACGGGATCCATCTAAAATTGACCAAAAAGTGATCAGCTTTCAAAAATTAATTCTCTAGAGGAATTCTAAAGTGCACGTGAATCTTCTGTGCCCCACCCTCCATCATTAAATGAGAATCTGAAAGTAAAATAGTAAATCATTAAGACATTAGTCCTTTAGGTAATACTATAGAGGTGATCTCTTAAGAATATGTAAAGCCTTTAATTATCTAGTTATCTTCATGACGTATTTTAAAGTCTAAATTATACTAATGAAATCAAGGAATTATTTTACATAATAGTAGGCTCAAGAACAGGTAGGAAGAAAAAGCGTAAACAATTTTTGAGAAAGCTATTGAGTGAAGATAACAGATTGAGTGAGTGGGAGGGGAATTACGGAATGCTGTGTAAGTGTTGTACGCAATTTGTTTTCCTAATGTTTAGATCTGAGCTCTTCACCAGAAGCTAAATACGATGCATTCCTCGTAACCAACATGGTTCCAATGTATCCTGCTTTCAAACGTGAGTCTGATATTCACCTAATAAACTGTTATTTCTGAAAACAAATGTTTCTAAATTTACCACTTGCCTTTTCTAACTCTATATTAATTTCATAATAATAATACTTTTCATGTGTTTAGCCTTTGTACTTTTTGAAGGCCTTTCTTGTAAATTCTCTACTGTTGATTCAAAATATGAATCTGTAAGGGAAATTGGCTGGTAGTTTATCCCTCGTTTTTAAGTAAGAAGTTGACACCACAAGAAGTAACTCAGGTTGTGAATGGTAGAGGCTGAACTAAACCAAGTCTGTGTTTTTCTTCTAATCTGGTGTTCTTTTTATTTCAGTGCTCATTATTGTGATGGCTAAAAAGTGTCTTTGCTGTATTTTAGACTCCACTTGACATTTAACAGCATCTATATTTATTTATTGAACATTATAGTAAAAGCCACTAGCACCTCTCTCCTTTAGGGTGACCATGTATTCTGAATGTTGACCCTGAAATGCAGCGGAAGCCTAAAGGGTCTTCACAATTCTCAGAATATTAATTTCAGATGGTTTTAGGGCTGAGTGAAATATTTTAGTTTCTTCGAACCCTTGTTATTTCTTTGTACATGTCGTAAGTATTTGTGAATGATAGTGATGCTATGAATTGTATAGACACAATAAGCCTGGGTCCAAAATACCAATTTTTATTCCCTGGCGTATAAGCACTGGCTATGTGATCATAGAAATGTCATTTAACCTCTGATTTGTAAAATTAAGAGATTTGATTGCATGACTTCTAAGGCTTATATGGATTTGTGACTTAATTGTCCAAAGGTTGGACCAATCCATTTTCTATTTCTGATAACAGAGAATTCATTCATTCATCTCTCCATCCGTCCATTCACGCATGCTTGCATCCATACTCCTTTCATCCATCCATGTGTTCAAAGATAGGGAAGGAAGTACAGAGTAGCTTTTACCTCCCTTTAGTTTTTCATAGTGACAGACCTATATGCTTACGGGAAAGTTAGGAAGAGGAAGCACCTCCACCTAATTTGACTTGGCAGAGGAGGATTGGGCTGTGTTACAGGACTGTCAGTGCTGAAACAGAGTCTCAAAGTAGGAGCAAGTGATTGTGGACTATAATCTACAGAGGCAGCCCCCCTGCCCCCTCACCCCCCGCTGCTTAACATTGGTGAAATGACCCACATGGTTTAGAGAAAAAATGTTTATTTGATGTCCTAGTTAGTAAATGAAGGTTTATTCAAAGATAGAATCCATTACTTATGAACGAAAAATTAAGGTCTGCTTTTAGAAGGTTTCCTGGTTCTGTTCTCAGACCCAACTGAGAAACATTTCAGCAACTCACTAGGTACATTTATCACAATATATTACCTGGAATGCAGCTTCATTTAATTTACACAAATCAGGGTTTCCTGGATTTCTTTATTGATGTGTTTTTTGACCCAATAGTAATAAAGGAAACACACGGTACCACCCTGAGACTGGGGTGGAAACGCTTCCACAGAGAGCTGGCTGTTCTTCACTAGGGGAATGGTTTTTTCACAGGCCACATTTCTGCGGCTTTGGCCTTTTGAATGTTCTCATCGATGTTTCTCTCCCTCTCTCTCTCTCCTTTTTTAATGCTTAAGTTAACATTTGAACTTCTTTCCCACTATCCTCCTTTCTTTACTGCAAATGATTATCCAGGGTATTTTGGCTCTGGTGGGCTGCTCTGTTGCTCTCATTCCAAGTGGCGTATCAGAAGGTGTAAAGAGCAGTTGCATTGTGAGAAAAATGGCCACGTGCTCTTTACTCAGAGGGGAAAGAAGTGATAACAGCCCAAATCCCACCGCCCCATGTAGAATAGAGCACGGCGAGTTGGCTCTAATATTTCAGGACCAACTCTTGCTCGCCTCTCCTGTCCTTCTGTTAATCCCTTCTCCTGCCTTTCTCCTTTTCCTTTCTGCTCCTCTTGTGGCCTCTGTTTGGCCGTAATGTAAATTAGAGACAAGGAAGTCCTCTGCAGGAGGTGTCATGGAAAGCGAGAAATGATAATAAAGGAGAAAGCAGACATGTGCAGATCAGGGAATGAGTTTTTCAGGCAAAGGGAAGAGCAAATGCCAAAGGTTAGGCTGGGACAATTTTGATAAGACTAAGGAGGATGGGAAGAAAGCCTTGTGCCTGGAGGGAAAGGGGCAGGAAGTAAAAGTCTTGGAGGTAGGCAGAGGCCACAGTGGGGAGCTGGGGCTGTATTCTAATTACAATAAGAAATCATCTGGAGGGCTAAAACTGGGTGGTGTGTGTGTGTGTGTGTGTGTGTGTGTGTGTGTGTGTGTGTAAGAGAGAGAGAGATACATACGATCTGATTTATGGTGTAAAAGGATCCATCTGACTACACTATGGAGAATCCGCTACAAGGGCAGTTAAGAGTTTTTCCCGGGGAGCCCAGGAAGTAGTCTTTTATGCTAGTTTATTACGGAGAGGTCGGTAACTTAGACCAGGGTAGAAGCAGTGAAAATGGTGAGAGGCAGTCAGATTTGGGATGTTTGGGATGAATTTTGGAGACGTCACTGACAGGACTTGTACCCATGTGTACAAAGCAAGAAGAGAAGTCAGGGATGACTCCTAGGATTTTGGCTTGAACATCTGAGTGAGTGCTGGTGCCATTAGCTATGATGGAGAAAGCGAGGGTAGGGGCAGGATTCAGAAGGAAAATCAAGAATTCTGTTTAGGTAATTTTTTTTTGCTGGACAAGACTGTTAGGTATTCCAGTGGATTATAAAATGGGTGGGTGGATAACATATCTGGTGCTTTGTGGAAAGGTCAAATCTAAAGACATAAACTTGGGAACTAGAATATGGGCGAGATCATGAAGGAAGAGAAAGTAGAGTAAGGCCTTGTTTTTAATTACCCAGAAGCATCAAGCTTCCTCTTTCTGCGCATGCAGCTCCCTCTGCCTGGCGTTTTCTTCTCCCACCTCTTTACCTGTGAAACACCTACTCATCCGTCCTTGAGATCTTAGCTCAGTAACCACTTCATCTGGGAATTCTTCCTCGACTTACTGAACTATGTTAAACTCCCCTACAATGACTTCATAGCTCCACATCTTTCCTTTTGATGGTTCATAAATGACACACAGGTAGATAATGTTCTAGAATGGAATCTTCTCATGAATATCACAACAGCTCTATTTCTCTCAGCTTGTGACATTTGCTTTATAAAATGCGTCCTAGAGAGAATTTGGCTAAAGCAAGGAATTTTGTTCATGAAGAATGATTCTTGTCTTTGCACAGGGATCTGGAATTATTTCCAAAAAGTTTTAGTGAAGAAATATGCTTCAGAAAGAAATGGAATTAATGTGATAAGTGGACCGATTTTTGACTATGACTACGATGGCTTACATGACACAGAGGACAAAATCAAACAGTAAGCTTTTCATTTCCACTCAGTGTATGATTCTTAAATTCCAAGATTGTACTCATGGCTATTTTTCAAATATTCATGTACTAGAGAAGAGCTGATACCCCTTAAATCTTTTTCTTTTTGAATCTTCTTCAGAATCCTTGTAACTCAAATGTCCAGTTCTTTTGGATCTTTGATTAAATGTGGCATTGGTGGTTGGAATGGAATTTTGGGTTTTGTGGTAAATAAATGCACTTTTCTGTTTCATAAAAGAAAATGTATCAAAAGATTAAAAAAATTTGTCATTTATTCTTCAACAACCCTTCAATGAGAAGATGACGATTTCTAGTTATCTCTATTATTTGGGGGACTTTTAGAGTCCCTTAGATGTTTTGAGTCAGTACATCTCAATAAGAAATTGCATATAGACTTTGGTTGAATCTAGTTGTCTCTATCCCTCTCTTTGGTGCTATTAGGTATATAAAAGGGTAAGGCATACTCTATGCTCACAAGGAACTCACAGTACAGCGGAGAAGGTCAAGAAAGTACAAAAACAACAAATTCAGAATAAGTTGTCATTTAATTGTATACATGCATGGAACAGTCAGAGACCAGCATAGGATATAAGAGAGGGTTTAATTGTGATTTACAGATAATTAGAGAATAAAGTGCTATTTTTAAAATACAAATAACTAATGGGCTGGCCCCATGGCTCACTCGGGAGAGTGTGGCACTGGGAGCGCTGAGGCTGTGTGCTCGGATCCTATATAGGGATGGGTGGTGTGCTCACTGGCTGAGCGTGGTGCAGACAACACCGTGCCAGGGGTTGTGATCCCCTTACCAGTCAAAACAGACAAACATACAAACAAACAAATAACTAATAAACTTGTCTTACTCCTTTCCAGTCATTCATAAGAGAAATTTCATCTTAATTGCACATTTATTTTACTGCTAATTATTGTTATACTTTTAGCCAAAATTTAGCGATTAGTTCAATCATAATTTCAATATTTAGAAAGTGATTAAAATTAAGATAATAGAAAGTCAGCTAAGGAATTATGAATTTCTGTACTTTGCTATACTGGAAAAGATTTTTTGTGTCTCTAGGCTCATCTCCAGCATTCTATCCTTAGTATTTCCTTTGGTAAATGAGTTGTTTGCACCAAGTTCAGAATCTCATTGTAGCCTGAATGGGCTATTCTTCTCCTAGTTCCAGTATCTCCTGCCTCTGTCCTTTTTATACAACTCTATGAAAGCTATCTTCCTGGAATATGGATCTAATAATGACACTCTCTGGCACAAAAACTTTACATGGAGCATTACTGCCTAAACAATGATGCCCAAAGCTCCATATCATGGCACTCAGAACCCACTGTAATTTGGCTTTTATTGGCTCTTCCAGCCTTTCATTTCTACTATATTGATCTATACACCACTTTCTGCCTCCAGCTCTTGGATGAAACCATTCGTTGTCTGGAATATCTTCCTCATTCTGCCAGGTTGAGGGAGAGGGTGGATTCTAGGCAGAGAAAACAGTCAGTTCAAAGTTATAAAAGTGGGCTAGAACTTACAAGTTAAAAATGACTCAAATAAGTGGGAATTCATTTTAGTGACTGAGGCAATGGGCCACCATTCAAAAAAGAAAACGTCTATATCCATTGCAATTTTATTTGACCTTTCTATTTCAGGCACGTGGAAGGCAGTTCCATTCCCGTTCCGACTCACTACTACAGTGTCATCACCAGCTGCCTGGACTTCACTCAGCCTGCTGACAAGTGCGATGGTCCTCTCTCCGTGTCCGCCTTCATCCTTCCTCACCGGCCTGACAATGAGGAGAGCTGCAATGTGAGTTCAAAGAGCGGGTCTTTTAGGATTTGCATTCATAACTATTCCTTGTTTCTTAATTTATATTCCCATCATTGAACTAGAACACACTTATTATAAAGCCTTTCAACTATACAACAAAGTGGAAGGAAGAGAAGACCCCAAATGAACTTTGCTTAACACTTAGAAGCTTTGTCTTCTAATGGCTTTTTATTTCTCAGGGTGTGTGCGTCTGTGTGTGTGTGTGTGTGTGTGTGTGTGTGTGCGTGCGTGCGTGTGTGTGTGTGTGTATGTGCATGAGTGTGTGTGTGTGCGTGTGTGCGTGTATGCATTTAACATAGTTCTATTTACGTGTTCATCTTTGACAAATGATAAAAGTGCCCAAATGTTTTTAGTTTCACAAAAAGCATATATATTTTGTAAAAAAAAAAAAAAGTCAAAAGCAAAATTTTGATGACTGTTGGAACTAGATAAAAGTTCATGGGAATTCATTGTATTATTCTCTCTACTTTTGTGGCTGTTTGAAAATTGCCATAATAAACACTTTTTAAACACACACCCCCACTGCCACACTCACACCACACAAGTGTATATACACAGAGTGTGTGTGAGAAGGAGAGAGACGAGTGTATTCCTTACTAATCAGGTTTCCTTTGGCTGCTTGCTAGATGAGGGAGGTGTACTAGTCACCCCATTCTGAAGTATCACCAGTGACTCCTGATTCACTTACACCTATGCGGAGACAGCTAGAAGTGGGATGGCATCATGAAAAAGTGCTAGGTAGGAAGACAGGAGCCGTGCTGTGTGCTCCCAGCTCTGTGCTAATTTGGCACTCAGGGCCAAATCATATAATCTCTTCAGGTCTCTTTAATGTAATAGAATGTCCATGCTCTGAGGTTGATTTTAGAAGTTACAGTCCCTATGCTTTTGTTTCATTTAATAGAAGGATCAGGGATATAATTTACAGAAGAGGATTTTTAGTCAACAAGTGCTACTTGAATTCCTAAATTGTATAAGGTAGTCTAGGAGAAACACTACCTTGGGGCATCCTGCAATGTGGGGTGAAAAAGAAAACAGACACGGAAATTGCTACACTAAAAGGCAAAGAGTTAGAAGAATAGGTTCAACAGAGATTCTCAGCTTCACGGGCAAGGTAGCTTTTGGGCTATGGCTTCAATTATGAGCGAAGATTTGGGCTATGAATACTCAGAACAAAGTAAAGGATATAGGTAAAAGTAAAAATTTTGGAATATGGTCTAGAAAGATCGTTAAGTTTGGCCAGAATATTGGAAATGAGGTCAATAGTGGAAGATAAGATTTTAAAAGTAAAGGACTGGTCAGTTAGCTCACGTGGTTAGAGAGCAACCATATAACCCCAAGGTCATGGGTCAGGATCTTTGTAACAGCCAGCTGCTTAAAAAAAAAAAATTGCTTGGGATCAAATTATTAAAAAAGTAGTTCTAGTAGTAATAGAAATAGTAATAGTAGTACTAGTGGTCATAGTAGCAGTAGTAGTTAGTAATAGTAATTGCTACCATTTATTGAGTACACATGATCCCAGTACTGTGCAGGTCCTCTCTGTTATTTCTAAACGTCTAATCACCCTATTAGGCAAGTGTAATATATATAATCTCCCCACTGCCCTTAATTATTAACTGTTGAGAAATCTATATAGCTGGTAAAGGAAAAGTAAATTGCATAGTTACTTGGTTAGTCAGCAGGAGAGCAGAGCTTTAGCATCAAGGCTTCTGACTCCAAAAGCCCATCCTCTTTGCAATTTACCAGATTTCCATAGTAGAACCTTTGGACCTTAGGAATTTTTTTTTTTAACTGCACAGGTATTACATAATCAAAGAAAATGTTTAATCAGAAGAGCAACATTCTAGGCTGTGCTTTAGAGAGATAGATTTGAATTGGAGGAGGTGCTCAAAGGGCTTTGGCAAGATTCACAGGAGTGAGGTAACAGCACTTGAACTTGGGTTGTGGTCTTGGAAATTTAGAAAGGAGAATGAAAGGCAGCAGTATCGTATCAGAAAGATCAATGAAGTTTTATAAATGGTTGAATTGGAGGTGGAGGAGTGAGGAAACTGGAGGTGAGAGATGAGCTGTCATTCACTCATCAGCTTGGCCTTCTCAGCTTTGGTTTTTCATAACCACGAGAGTAGCTAATGGAGTACCTGGGGTTGTAATGCCTCTGTATAACATGATACTTTTTCTTTGAGCTTCAGTTTTGCTGAAATCTTGTGGGGCGGCAAACTTTTTGCAAAAAAGTGAACACATATATTATGGAGTGAAATTTAAAATTGCCATGTACTTTCAAGATTAAGCCAAAACTACGAAAAAACATTTCTTATGTAGAGTAGGTCATTTAAGGTACACCAAGGTTCCTGGGGAATACGTGTTCAAGTTGTTCTGTTAAGTTGTTAAGGAAATCTGGTGATAGGAGAGTTTGAAAAACACTGTTCCAAACTCAGTGCAAAGGTGGTTCTGTAGTCAACCCAAATATTACATCTAAAAAATGAAATCCACTGATGTCTTCTCCTTCCTACTGGTTCCTGACCCTGCACAAAGTTTAGCAGTATTTCTTGTAGAGTTAATGGCCAGTATGCTTATTATCCACATAGAAACTGTCCTTACTTTGAAGTTCACCTTGGCACAGCTGGGAAAAAGTCATGGAGAAAAGGCAGGTGAAGAATGAATGTCCATACCAAGGAAGACAATAAGCAAGTTCATGGATAATTTGTTTGCATTACTGTTCTATGTTATTTATTTTTAAAGTATTTCCTTTCCTCCACCTTGGTGTATGTGAGCTTTTATTTAAATTTTTTTAGTTTTGCATCTTGTACTACAGTCTCCATCAGCAAATATATCTGTGGGTTGCCAGCTATCATCAAGGCAGGAAATAACATGAAGATCATGTGCAGCGTAGCCAGTATTTTCTAATGACAAATTGGAGACCAGATCTTAGTGTGCAAGAACTAGAAGAGAATGCCTCTCCAATAAAATTGGCAAATCACTTCCCAAGGAAAGAAATAGCAAAAGACAGTTTTTTAAATCTGAATTCTTATAATCCCATCTGGTCATTATTTAAATTAGGAAAAACCTTTCACCCCTGTCCATACATTCAAATGACCTCATTTACAAAGGAAAAATTGAACTGACTGACGATTAAAAATCAAACAAATGAGCTAAATATAAAAATTCTCCTAAAATACTGTCTCATTCTTACTCTGCTTACTCTGAGTGGGTCTTGACCCATCTAGAGACCTCCTACTTTGTTAATTATATGGTCACACTGAGGATTGGTCAGTACCGCTGTGGATAGAGTTATATTTAGGTCTTTCCTTTCCTGTGAATCTCAGAGATCTTGGTTAGGTTGGGTTAGGAGGGTGGGGCATGAAAGGATTAAGTCCTTACTTCCCCAGCCTGCAAAGCAATTTCTTCCCATTTCTTCATTTTGCCTGGAATGGTCAGGCTTCAGTTTCCTGAACCAACACCCTGATGGTACATATTTAGCCCTGGCACAATCTGCTGTAGCTCTCTGTCCAGGTCTGTGTGGGTTGGAGTTTTCCGGGAAAACCCATTGCAGGTTCTTGGGCTTTGCTGGATAGTTCACTGAGATCACTAGTGGTAAAGAGTTGGATGAGAGCATGTCTGAACATCCTTGGCCCTGGGACACACAGCCACCTTTCAACTTATAGAAAGACTCTTGGGAGTCATTGCAATTCCAGGGGCATTTGGAAATAAAATTGTTTGCAAAGACCCTCCTGCCCCAGGTTTACTAATGAAGGTAGGCACCTCTCTGTAATTCACAGGGCTCTCAGATCACCTTCTTTTCCTCAATTTCCCATAAAAATGAAAGAAAATATTTATTAGATGCAAAGGAGTACTCTACCTGAATCACCTTGTAGTTTCAAGTTAGATGTGGAATAAATTGGTTGATGTGGGACATCTGAGTGTCTTTCATCTGGAATTTGTGCCAGTGAGGCAGTTTTTTGGCAAGGAGCTAAGATGGAGATCTTTTTCCTTTCTCCCATGAGGTTTCCTTTTTCTCCCCTTTTTCCTCTCCTTCCTCCTACTATCTAGGGAGCTGCTGGAGTGAGCATTATTGTTCTTGTAAATGGACAAAGAAACTGAGGCCTCAAGAAGTCAAGTAGCTTGACCAGGGTCTCAAAGTCAGGAAATAGGAGAACCACATTTCCAGCTCAGGCCTCTTGGTCTCCAAAGTACCAGGTGTGTCAACTGTGCATCAAGTCAAGCTCATTATTCAAATATAAATTCATCGCAATCTAAGAGATGATGTAGTTGATGTAGTGGGTTCTTCTGAAAAATTAGGAATGCATGCACATAGTTTTGTGCATTAGGCACTAGCACGTCACTTTCCTTTGGAGGCAGAAGAGCATTCTAAATTACTTGTGCTCTGTACTTAGCATTTGCAATTTGACAGCAGGGAAAAGAAACAAATTACTGAATTCTCCTGGGCCCTGGGTTTTCCTACTTTTGATTTATGTTCTGAGAACTATTGAGTCAAATGCTGTCTTCTACCACATGTCTCGTTTATTTGGTATAGCTAATTGCTGTTAAAAATGTTTACAGCCAAGGGCAGGTATTTGTGGCATATTACTGACAGGAATGCGGTAAATGGCCAGGAGGCCAGGCAGGAATAACACGTGGTCGCTCTGTGAGCAGGAGTGTGTAGAGGTCATTTGTGGACTTGGAGCAAACTGACCATTGTGAGAACCTCCTCTGGAAAATCCTGACTCTGATTTTGTTCTATTTCCACTGCAGAACTCAGAGGACGAGTCAAAATGGGTAGAAGAACTCATGAAGATGCACACAGCTCGGGTGCGGGACATTGAACAGCTTACCAGTCTGGATTTCTTCCGAAAGACCAGCCGCAGCTATCCAGAAATTCTGACGCTCAAGACATACCTGCATACATACGAGAGCGAGATTTAACTTTCTGACCACCTGCAGTGCAGTCTTATCAACTGGTGTATATTTTTATATTGTTTTTGTATTTATTAATTTGAAACCAGGACATTAAAAAAAGTTAGTATTTTAATCCTGTACCAAATCTGACATATTATGCCTGAATGACTCCACTGTTTTTCTCTAATGCTTGATTTAGGTAGTCTTGTGTTCTGAGTAGAGCTTGTAGGAAATACTGCAGCTTGAGTTTTTAGTGGAAGCTTCTAAATGGTGCTGCAGATTTGACATTTGCATTGAGGAAACATTAATTTTCCAATGCACAGTTGCCACATTTAGTCCTGTACTGTATTGAAATACTGATTTTGTAAAGTTGCATTCATTCGCTGTTAACTATGACAGACATATTTAAGCCTTATAGACTGATCTTAAATATAATAAATCACACATACAGTTTTTTTTTCTGATTTTATTTGGGCTTAATTTCACTTAAAAATTAGAGGGTTTGCTTCAGATGTATTCATGCACTTAAGGAACACATTTCTTGTATTGGGCCCTCTTCCTAGTTGCTTTCATGAAATTTAACTACAGTGGCCTGAATGAGATGGTTTAGATATATGTCTATAGGAAATCAGAAGGGCAGAGGAAAGGGGAACCAGAAAAACTCCTGAATACCCTCTCCCAACCTATCTCTTTTAAAGATGTTTTGCAGTTTGTAAGAATAGTCTCTTTTGATCAAGTTGGCTCAAAACTCTAAGTATTAGTCTTGATTAACTGCATCAGCATATTATCTGTACAAGGTATCAACCTAAGAGCCATGGAGCATATAAAGAGAAATAAGACAGTGGGATGAAATCTAGACATAAACATGTAATTAACCAAACAAGATAGAGAATAATGAATGGCAAGAGAAAAGTGTTACTAACAATATAATATGACAGAAGGGTCTAGATGGCACATGGGGTGATTTTAGATGGACAGTTATGGCTTTAAAAAATATTGATGCAGGCAGTGAGAAAGCCATTCAAATATTTTTAGTCCCTCTGATTGTACCATGGAGAAAGACTCACATTAGTGTTGCTGTATCTCTAACAGTCACTGATCTCCCTTAAAAAAAAAAAAAAAAAGAGAACAGCATATTGCTTTAATTTTATTACGTTAATTTTGACAATTTCTCCCTTTTATGGTAATATGGGTTTCTAATTCCTATAAATTTTTACTTAAAAATACATTAGTTTAAGATGAAAGACATTGTGCCAAATAAAAAATACACTACATCAAAAGGAGGGTAGATGGTACTGGGGATATGCAAAAAATTGTGATGGTGGTAAGAGAAAAACTGGTGTTTGGTGAATACAGGTATAGGAATACATTGGGAGAAGTGATCATATAATACTTATGATAGCTACACTTTTTGAGTACCCAGTAGGTTCCAGGCATGTCTCTTTCTCATCATATGTTGTGTCTCTAGATGCTAAAAAATAGGAAGCTCAAGGAAGATTTTATGGAAGGGGGAAGAATGCTTGTATTGGGCTTTGGAGTTTGGAGTAGGGTGCAAGTATGGTAGAAATGAATTTAATATAGTTCATTATTCATTTAATAGTCAACAATGGTTTATTGAGCACCTATTATACACCAGTACCTAAACTTGCCATGGGAGATTACATAGTGAATAAAATGAACCTGGTTTCTGACCTCATAGAACTTACAATTTAATGAGAGAAAGATCCTCTTCCTGAAGGCTCCAGAGTTTAGTTATAATAAGTGCTGTGAAAGAATTAAACAGGCAGAGAGTGACAAGGGGGAGACAGGGAAGGGCCTTGTAGATGACATTCCAGCCAAGACCTGGGGAATGAGAAAAACCAGCCTTGTGAAGAATAGAGACAAGAAGAAGGAGCGTGGCCCAAAAAGGGGTCCGGGAAGATCTTGGGATGTGTGAGGATCGGAAAGCAAACAGATGTGCCTGAACACAGTGGCGAGGTCGGTAAGGACCAGGTCTGGTCCCACTGAGGCCCAATAGGCCCCACCGAAGCATTTTGATTCCATTCGAAGTGCAATGAGAAATAACTGAAAAATCCCAAGCGGGGGTGTGACAGGATCTGACTTAAGATTTCAGTCTATTGACCTGGATATGTAGTAATTACATACTATGCTCTAAATATAATTCCACATAAAGATACATCTGATAAAGAGAAGATCCACATATTAAGTGCCGTAATTGTCTCCAAAAAGTAGCATTAAAAAGCAGAAGGGTTAAATCTATTTTTGTAAAATAGTTGTAAACTCCTTGCTAAGCTAGATTTTTATATCACCTCAGATTGAACTCTTCTCAAAATAAGTTATACCTGAGGCTCTTTGAGAACAGTTGCAAATTTAGTTGAGTACTGCTGCTTTATTTTTATCTTTAGGTCAGATCTTTCTTTCTCATAAATAAACTCCATCCCCAAAGGGAACGTCAACAACTGTGTATTTCAGGTGAGTGGCTTTGCTGATAAACACATGTCATTAATTTGGGTTTTTTTTTGAAAGACCATGAATGGACAGGGACACTAATAAAATGAGGTGTAGAAGGCTATTTTAGGTTGGGTTTTTTTTGTGTGTGTGTATGTGTATATTGAGACCTCGGTCCATTCATGCTTTCATTGAGCAAGTTGCAAACCACTTGCTAGCATGGTGGTCCTATTCTAGTGGATGGATTCAGAAACTTCCTCTTTAAAATGCGCTCATTGTAGTGAGGTAAACCAGGAAAGCAGCCACATCGTTTCCCAAGGGCAAAAACATTCTGAATTGTTTCTATGATGGTTGACTTTTTTTTGTTTTTAATCTTTGAACAAAAGCAGTGTTTGGTGCCATCTGGGTTTGCATAACACTGCCCAAGAACCACAGCCCCCAACTTCCTGGGCCCAATATTCCTTGTGATGGTGGGAAGAGAGTCACTGTCGATGAGTCCAGATGATTTTTTCTGTTTGTATGTCTCTTACTTCAGCTGTCCCTCACTGTTTCTCTGCTGAGTCGGGACCAGGCTGCCTTGTGGTTGGGAAGTGGTAGAGGCAATAGAAATTCTCCCATGGCTTTGAAGAGAGGAACCATATGGGGCAAGAGTGAACAAGATTCAGATGTTCAAGTTTGTAACCGGGATAGAGAGCACTGCTGGAGGTCCAACCCAGAGTGGCAGTGGTTCCTGTTTGGACTGCGTTTCTAGGAAGCACATGTCCTTTACCCCTCTTGAGAGAGATATCCAGTTCTGGCTAGAATGTAGAAGTGGGAAAGATGAGCTCTGACTTTTTCAAAAAAGCAAATTTATTGAGGTAAAACTGACATAAGTTACCTGCACATATTTAAACTATACAATTTGATACATTTCAACATACATGAGGAGTCTTCAAAAAGTTCATGGAAAGATTTGCATCATCTTTTAATTATATTTTTTCCATGAACTTTTGGAAGTACTCTTGTATATACACTCATGAAATAATCACCATAATCAAGATAGTGAACATATCCATGACACCCAAATCACTCCCCATCCCCAAGTCCTGAGCTGCTTTTTGTTGCAACATAAATTACTTGCCATTTTGTAGAGTTTTATGAGGATGGAATACTAATGCATGTGCTTTGTGTTCTTTCACTCAACTTGAATGGATCTCAGCATAATTATTCTGAGATCCATTCAAGTCGTTGTGTGTATCAAGAGTTCTTTTTAATTGCTGAGTAGTATTTCATTGTATAGATATACCAACAGTTGCTTATTCATCTGTTGATGGGCATGTGCATTATTTCCAGTTTTTAGCTCTTACAGACAAAAAGCTGCTAGGAACGTGTATGTACAAGTCTTTGTATGAACATTTCTCTTTGTGGGTTTTCATTTCTCTTTGGTAAATACCAGCATGTGAATGGCTTGATCATATGGTAGATAGGTATCTATATAACTTTTTAAGTAACTGCCAAACTTTTCCAAGGAGGTGGTTGTATTTTACATTCCCACCAGCAGTGTATGTGAGTTACACTTCCTTTACATCTTTGTCAATTCTTGGTATGGTTGCTTTAATTTTAGCTACTCTAATAGGTGAGTAGTGGTACTTCACTGTGGTTTTTATTTGCATTTATTTAATGACTACTAATGTTGAGAATATTTTCATGTGATTATTTGCCATCCATATATTTTCTTTATGAAAGGTTTGCTCAAATATTTTGCTCATTAAAGAAACTGAGTTGTTTCTTTATGATTGGGTTTTAAGAGGTCTTTATGTATTTCAGATTCAATCCCTCATTTATATTTTGCAAAGATTTTCTCCTAGTCTGAGACTTGTCTTTTCATTTTCTACAGTATCTTTTGAAGATTAAAGTTTAAAAAATTTTTGATGTTGTTCAGTTTATCAGTTTGTTCTTTTATAGATTACACATTTGGGGTAATATCTTAAGGTCATAAAACATTTCTCCTTTGTTTTACTCTAGAGGTTTTAAACTTTTAGGTTTACAATTCATTTTGTGTTATTTTTTGTTGGTACAGCTCTTTTTTTGTGTATGAATTTTCCAGCACCATTTTTTAAAAAGGTTACCCTTTCTCCACTGTACTGTTTTCCTACCTTTATCATAAATCACGTGTGTAGGTAGCTGTGGGTTTATTTCTGGACTCTATTCTGTTCCATTCATCTATTTGTCTATTTATACACCAACACAACAATACTTTAATTACTATAACTTTATAATCATTTTTAAAGTCAGGTAGTGTTAGCCCTCTAGCTTTGTTCTTTTTCAGTAATTCTGCGTACTGTAGATACTTTGCATTTTCTTAGGATTTTAGAATCAACTTATCAATATTTTGAAAAGTGCCCACTGGGATTTTGATTGGGATTTTGTTGAATCTATTCATCACTTTATTTAGAATTAAACAATATTGAGCCTCCATTAACAAAGTATATCTCTCTACTTGTTTAGGTCAGCTTTTGTATGTCTGAAATGTCCTTATCTCACTTTTGACTTTTAAAAATATTTTCAGTGGGTGAAGAATTCTAGGTTGACAATTATTTCTTTCAGTGCCTCAAATATATTGGTCCATTGTCTTCTAGTGTGCATTATTTCTGTTGGGAACTTTGTCACTTAAAAAAAATTCTTTTAGATATTTTTATTTAATTAATGTCTACATAGAAAATTATTTTCTCAACATACAAATGAAGGAAAACATCACAAATTGAATTTAAAGTCAATTGATAGGGAACAAATCTAACACACAAAGATTAACATTCTTAATGCATAAAGAATTCTTAAAAATGAATTAGAAAAATCTTAACAGAATTTTGGTGAAGGATATGAGCTGACAAGTCACACACCCAAGAGAAACACAAGCAGCTAATAAATATGTCCTAAGTCATTCATAGAAATAGGAATTAAAACAGAAAAATGACTTTTTTCATTCCTAAAACTGAAAAAATATGCTGTATCATAATGGTGCTGTGAGAGAGACAATGTCAAAATCTTTGATGTATAAATGTAAATTGGTAAAACTTTTTTGAATAACAGGTTGGATTCATAAATAGAAGTCTTTAAAATGTTTATACTTTCAACCAATTATTCTACTTCTTGAAACCATAAGCAAATAATCAAAGAAAATATTTTATTTTAAATGTGGAAGGCTGCTATAGAAAGGTAAAAAATTGGGAATAAACTGAATGTCCAACAATATGAGAATGGCTAAATAAATTATGGGCCTCCATAAAATGTAATACAGTACTTAAAATCATAATTTTGAAGAGTATTTAAGACAGATTTTCAAGATAGAATATTAAGTGAAAAAGCAGGATGAAAATCTGCACTACAAATAACTAAGTATGTTTAAACTCCAGATATACACGCAAAAAAAAAAAAAAGCCTGAAAAATAAAATATTTTTAATATATATATATTTTTTTGCTTAAAGGGAAATTTATTTAATGTAAGTGCACACAATAAAAAAGAAAGATCTCAAATCAACAATCATCTTTGTATCTTAAGAAACTAGACAATGGGGCCAAGCCCATGGCACACTCAGGAGAGTGCGGCACTGGGAGCGCAGCAGCGCTCCCGCCGCGGGTTCGGATCCTATATAGGGATGACTGGTGAGCTCACAGCGCTCACTGGCTGAGCACAGTGTGGCTGGGCTCAAAAAAGACAAAAAAAAAAAAAAAAATAAAAAAAAAAAAAAAAATAAAAAAAAAAAAAAAAATAAAAAAAAAAAAAAAAATAAAAAAAAAAAAAAAAATAAAAAAAAAAAAAAAAATAAAAAAAAAAAAAAAAATAAAAAAAAAAAAAAAAATAAAAAAAAAAAAAAAAATAAAAAAAAAAAAAAAAATAAAAAAAAAAAAAAAAACAAACCCCAGCCCAACGAAGGGGAGGAAAAAAAAAAAAAAAAAAAAAAGAAAAGAAAAGAAATTAGACAATGAAAAGCAAACTAAGCCCAGACCTAGGAAGAGGAAGTAAATAATAAAAAACGATAAAAATAATAAAAATATAAAGGAAGTAAATAATAAAAATTAGAGCATAGATAAAAGAATTAGAAGAGAAAATAGAAAAAATCAATGAAACCAAAAGCTGGTACTTTGACCAGATGCACAAAATTGACAAATCTTTACCTAGACAGACTAAGAAAAAAGAGAGAAGACTCAAGTAACTAAAATCAGAAATGAAAGAGGAGTTATTACAACCAAATATACAGAAATCAAAATTGTTACAAGAGAATACTATGAATATTTGTTGGTCAACAAATTAGATCATCTAGATAAAATGAATAATTTCCTAGAAACATGCCACCTACCAAGACTGAATTATGAAAAAACAGAAAGTTAAGTTTGAACAGAACTATATCTGGTAAGATGAGTGATCATCGTTTTTCAGTTTCCTGATGCAGGAGTCCCTTGAGGATTTCTTGCAGAGCTGGTCATGTGGCAGTGAACTCCCACAGTTTTTGTCTGGAAAGTACACTATTTCGCCCTCATTTCTGGAGGATAGCCTTGCTATGTATAGTATTCCCCTTCTGGAACACCCATGATTCAAATGTTTGTGCTCTTCAGGTTGTATGCTAGCTCTCTTAGATTTTCTTCATTTTTTAAAATTCTTTTTTCCTTTTTGTTGTCTGCCTGGGTTATTTCAAGAAGACTACTATCTTCAATATCAGAAATTCTTTCTTCTGCTTGTTCTAGCCCGGTTCTTGAGCTCTCAGTTGTGTTTTTTTACTTCATTGAGTGAATCGTTCAGTTCCAAGAGTTCTGCTACATTCTTTTTCAAGATATTAATCTCTTTGTAAATTTCCTCCTTCATATTCTTATTTTTTTCCCCTCACATTTTGTTAAGTCGTATAACTGAGTCTTCTCATATCTCATCAAGTTTCCTTAAGATTGATGCTCAGAATTGCTTCTCAGTCATTTCAAGGATTTCCTGCTCTATAGGGTCTGGTATTTGACAATTACTGTATTCTTTTGGTAGCATAATATTTTCTTGGATTTTCATATTTTTAGTATCTGTACATTGATGTCTCGTCATCTTGTAGAGCAGTTGCTTCTTCTGTTACTCTGGAGTGGGCTTTGAGGAGAGAGACATCCTCTCGTTTTTCTGGTCTCTGCTGGTGACTCTCCTTGTGTCAATGCAGTTGAATGTCTGGCAGGCCACCTGCATGGTGGCTGTGGCTACTGCGGTGGCACCGAGCCACTTTTGTGGCAGCCATGGCTGTGTCATGGCTGTGTGGAAGTAGTATTTCCATTGTGCTCCTTGCCTCCTTATGGGTACAGGGGGCTGACCTTGGCTACTGCCTAGGCCCCTGGGTGTGCTCAGTGGCACGGAGCCACTTTTGTGGCAGCCATGGCTGTGTCATGGCTGTGTGGAAGTAGTATTTCCATTGTGCTCCTTGCCTCCTTATGGGTACAGGGGGCTGACCTTGGCTACTGCCTAGGCCCCTGGGTGTGCTCAGCTGCTTTCCTGCTTCCAGACAGAGGGGGCGGCTGCCCTTTGCTCCTGCTGTGTGAACTTTGTCATTTTTATCTTTGTTATTTTTTCTCTGGCTGCTTTTGAGATTTTCTTTTTGTCACTGGCTTTAAGCAATTTGATATGATGGTGCTTGGTTTATTTTTCTTCATGTTTCTTGTGCTTGGGATATGTAGGATCACAGTTTTCTTTAAACTTAGAAAATTTCTGGCCATTACTTCTTCAAATATTGTTGTGTATGATTTCAGGGACTCAAATTACACATACATCTGGTTTATTGAATTGTTCCACTGTTGATTTATTTTTAGACTGTTTTCTTTGTGAATTTCATTTCAGATAGTTTCTATTGCTATGTCTTCAAGTTCACTGATTTTTTTTCTCCTGCAAAGTCTAATCAGCTGGAATACACTAATTCCATCTAGTGTATTTTTCATCTCAGACCTTATAGCTCTTACTAACAAAATTCAAAATTCAATTAGAATCTTTTTGTACCTTTTATGTCTTTACTAAACATGTTCTATCTATCTCATAGCTTCCTGAACATATGGAATATAATTATAATAATTGTATTATTGTCCTGGTGTATGAACTCTAATCATCTATGCCATTTCCTGGTCAATTTTAATTGATGGATTTTTCTCTTCATTATTGGCTGTATTTTTATGCTTGTCTGCATGCCTGGTAATTTTTTATTGCATGTCAGACATTGTGAATTTTACCCTTTTAGGTGCTGGATATTTTTGTATTTCCTTAAATATTCTTGAGTTTTATTCTGTGATGCAGTTATATTTTGGGGGGAAAAGTTGCATGGAGAAAAGTTTCCCAGAGAAAAACTTGTGTTTGCTTTGCATCTTTGTTTGTTATGATGAGAGCTGTGTTAGGTGGGGCCAGAACTGTTAAGTCTATTTTATTGCCACCACTGAGTAAGACTGATGATGCTGACCTATGAAATTTTGCACTCTGACTATGGGGAACAGACAAAATTCCAATTCCTGTGGGAGCGCTGGGCACTGCCCCTCTAATTATTTCAGGCAATTCTTTCCTTGGTTTTGGATAGTTTCCCCACAGAGAACCTCAGGGCTGGCTAGCATTCAACTGAACACAAGATAAAGAATCTCTGCAACATTCTGAAGTTCTCTCTCTGTGAAGTTCTCTAATCTCTGATATTCTGCCCAGTGAAATCTACCCATCTTTTCATCTCTGGACTCCTTGCTTTGTCTCCTCAATCCCAGGAGGTGGTTGGGCTCTTTGCCTGGGCTCTCCTTCCCTGCTTTGTGGTTAAAAAAACTTCCTCTAGGCAGCAATCTTGGGCAATCATAGGGTCATCTCATTCAATTCCCATTTCTTAGTAATCACTGTTCTTTGTTGCCGGATGTCCAATGTTTTGAGTGTCATTTTTTAAATATATTTTGTCCAGCCTTTTCATTGTTTCAGGTGGCAGGGCAAATTCAGTCCCTCTATTCTATCTTGATTAGGGATGAAAGTGTCATTCTTGATCTTTGAAGTCAAGAATTTACTCATCTTTGTATTCTCCGTTTTCCCAAGCACTGAACCTTGGACATAGCAGGTACTGGATACAATTTTTTTTGCTAAGTTGAACACATTTAACAGTTAATCTAAATTGATATTTGATTTAATGCATAAGACTGAGATAAGTACTGCAAATATAAAATGCATTAAAATTGTTTTTAACTTTAAAAACCTTACAGTGAATTTTTAATGTTTATAGTGGTTAATAAATATATGTTAAAATACATTCACAATGTGGAATACATTTAGTAAGAGCAGAAAGGAATGTGGAAATTAGCAACTGCTATATGCTAACTTCAGAGCCAGTGACCTTTCACTACTCAGAACAATCCTGAGATTTGTATTAAAGTGTTAATTTTGTAGATGAGAAAATGTACGGTCACTGATGCAAAATTAGTTGTCCAAAGTCACACAGGTAAAGAGCAGAAAGACGGCATTTGAATCTTTCTCTAACTCTAAGACCCATGCTATTACTACATCCCAAGCTGCCTTTCAGGGAGGAAAAGGGAAATAATAGATCAGAAAGGGCACTGAGAAGTGATGGCATTTAAGCTAGTAAGGTACTTGAAGAATTAGAAAATGTCTTTCAGGGAGAAAATAAAAAAGCCAGTTCTAGGTAACACTTGCAAAAGTTCTTAGAGATCATAACATGCTCAGGGAATGAGAATTAGTTTCAGGTAGTGTGCTCATGCTGGGTTTGGAACTAGGGTGTTGAGGGCAGAAGTTAGACTGGTGAGGCTGACTTCAAATAACAAAGGAACTTGTTCAAAGAATTTAAGCTTCTTTCTGATGGCATTTGGTTACCACTGAATATTTCAATGTTGGAGACTGATATGGTCAGGGTTTTGACTTAGAAAGCTCCATCTGCCTTCGATGCAGAGCACAATTTGGGTAAACATTCAATAAAGAATCTTACTATCTCACTAGATGCAAGGATGAGGGCCCATATGATGTTAGTAGCTTGGGGATAAAAAGGAGGTAAAAATGGACAGATAAATAGAAGACTCGATGAGAGAAAGAAAAAAGGATAAGGATAATTCAGAGGCTTTTAATTTGGGCAGTTGGGGGGGATAATGAAATTGAAGCATTCTAGAGACAGAAACAGGTGGAACGATGCCAAGGTAACAGAAAACAGTAAGTTCCATTTTGGAAGGGCTAAAATGGAAGTGTGAACAAGTCATTCTGGTAAAGAGGACCAGGAGGCAGGTTTAAAGAAAGAGACCCAAGCTAAGAAGAAATCCGCACACCTAGTATGTGGGTGTCAGTTAATATGATATGTATGGTGAACGTTGCCCTTGGAAAGTATACAGAGTAAGAAAACTCATGCTACAGGAAGAACGCCAACAATTCAGGGCAGAAGCAAGGAGACAGCCATATCAGACTGTGGATAAAAACTGGAGATTTGTGGTTATATGGCCTGGGGCAACTTTAGTCTAAATTTTCTTATCTATAAAACAGGGATAACCAAGAAAGAAAACTACAGGCCAATATCCTTGATGAATATAGATGCAAAAATCCTCAATAAAATATTAGCAAACAGAATACAACAACACATATGTAAGATCATTCACCACGATCAAGTGGGATTCATCCCAGGGAAACAAGGTTGGTTCAACATACGCAAATCAATAAATGTGATCCACCATATTAATAAAACCAAACACAAGGACCATATGATCATCTCTATTGACGCCGAAAAAGCATTTGATAAAATCCAACACTCATTCATGACAAAGACCCTTTATAAATTAGGTATAGACGGAAAATATCTCAACATAATTAAAGCCATATACAATAAACCCACGGCCAATATCATCCTGAATGGGGAAAAACTAAAAGCTTTTCCTTTAAAAACAGGAACCAGACAAGGATGCCCACTCTCACCACTCCTATTCAACACAGTATTGGAAGTATTAGCCAGAGCAATCAGAAAAGAGAAGGAAATAAAGGGCATCCAGATTGGAAAAGATGAAGTCAAACTGTCCCTGTTTGCAGACGATATGATCCTATATATCGAACAGCCCAAATCATCTACAAAAAAACTCTTAGAAGTGATAAATGAGTTCAGCACAGTAGCAGGATACAAAATCAACACACAAAAATCAGTAGCATTTCTATTCACCAATAGTGAACAAGCAGAAAGAGAAATCAAGAAAGCCTGCCCATTCACAATAGCCACCAAAAAAATAAAATACCTAGGAACTGAACTAACTAAGGATGTGAAAAATCTCTATAACGAGAACTACAAACCACTCCTGAGAGAAATTAGAGAGGATACAAAAAGATGGAAAGACATCCCATGCTCCTGGATTGGAAGAATCAATATAGTGAAAATGACTATACTACCCAAAGTAATATACAAATTCAATGCAATCCCCATCAAAATTCCAATGACATTTCTCTCAGAAATGGAAAGAACTATACAGTCATTTATCTGGAATAACAAAAGACCAAGAATAGCCAAAGCAACGCTGAGCAAAAAAAAATAAAGCTGAAGGTATTACTCTACCTGACTTTAAACTATACTACAAAGCCACAATAACCAAAACAGCATGGTACTGGTATAAAAACAGAGACACTGATCAATGGAATAGAATAGAATACCCAGAAATCAACCCACGCACTCACTGCCATTTGATCTTCGACAAAGGCACCAAGCCTATTCACTGGGGTCAGGACTCCCTCTTCAGCAAAGGGTGCTGGGATAACTGGATATCCATATGCAGGAGATTGAAAAAAAAAAAAAACAGGGATAATATCCCACTTCTCAGTTGGCGTACCCTTTTAGAGTTTTTCTTGGCTTTGGGGCTTTTTGCAGAGGAGGGAAGGGGGGAAGAAGCAATGTGAAATTAATGGATTTCCTATCTTTTGTGAAAGCCTAAACCTTCTGAAGAGGGAAAAAGAAATAGTCTTTATGCGAAAAGAGAAAGGGAGATTTCCCTGGAATCAAAGTGGAGAGAAGTCTGTGGTTCATTCTGGGATGTGATGTGTGATCTTTTTAGGGAGGCAGAACACAAGGCTCTGGGGGTTCTGGCCATGCTTGCAAACAGAAGGCTGGTAAACCTCAAGGGAGCTGGAGATGCACAGAGAAAACACGTACATGCCCGATGCACGTCGCCCATCATTTTCCATTTACTAGTTTCTGGTATGGCCCTGGAGGGAAGATGGGAACCTCGATAAAGATGAAATTAAAACCTCATAAACCATGCATGCTGGATGCTTAGATTCTTCATTTATTTTTAGGAAGTAAAGTTTTATTTCTTGTGGTTTAAGATACATACCAGGTACATTTGAGAAATGCTTAGTACCATGCTTGCTATGTGTCAGGTGTTCAATGAATGCTAGCTAAATAAAATCGAGCCAGGAAAAAAATAAGAAAAAAGAATAGAAGGAGCAGCCTGAGAGTCAAGGAGAGAACCGGGAAACAGTGAGTAATGTAAAATCCAAGGATAGAGACACTTTCAAAATGGAGGAAGTGGTCATCGATGTCAAATGCCATAGAGAAGTTAAGTCAGACGGTAATTTGAAAGTGTTCATTAAATTTTGCACTGAGGTGATTATCAGTGGCCTTCTTGGAAGCACATGCAATGAAGTGGTCTGAAAAACAGCCAAACCACACTGGGAGCAGGAGAGAAACAGAGGACACACTGGAAGCAGTGAGTGAAGACTGCACTTTGAGAAAATCTGGGGAGGAAATAGGAGAAATAGACAACTGTGGGAGGGGGGTAGAGTTGAAGGAGGATTTAATTTTATTTCAGATGGAAAAAAGCTTTCATAAGGGATGGAGATGAAAATTTGAAGACTCTGGAAAGGGAGTCGTGGGTAAAGCCATTGAATTATTAACAAATTTGAAATTGAAAGCAACTGATGAACAGAGTCAGCTGTAATAAATTTGCCTTCAAATCAAGGAACTAACTAATTACGTCATGGGGTAGGTGTTATAGAACGTGTGATGCACATCGGACTTTGAAAAACTGTGGCCTGCAGGCTGAATGCAGGCTACAAATTGCTTTGTTGTGCCTAAATGATATTTTAAAAATCGAGTTAGTTGCCAATTTAAAAAAATCAAAGTATTTCATTTAAAAATTCGGATTTTTGACCTCTCTTAAAATGTTACAAGATATTTAACTTAATCATTGTTTGTAGGCTATTGTTCCTGCCAACGATCAGCTTATTAGGCTGCCCTTTGGATCAGGAGTTGGCAAATGTTTTCTGTAAAGGGCCTGGTAGTAAATACTTCAGGCTTTGCCATATAGTCTCTGTCAACTACTCAGTCCTGCCGTTGACGTTTAAAAGCAACCATAGACAGCACGTAAATGAATGGGCTTTGCTGTGTTCCAATAAACTTGATCTAAAATTTGACTTTTGTATAATTTTTATGCATTAAGAAATTTTGCTCTTTAGATTTTTTTTTCAGCTGTTAAAAAAATGTGACAACTGTTCTTTGCTTGTTGGGTAGACAGAACCAGTGGGCTGGCTGGATGTGCCCATGGGTCACAGTTTGTGACTGCTGCTCTAAATTACCACAAGTCCTATTGTTCCCATTTCTACTCTGGGTGGAGCACAAGCTGCCGCTTTTTTATTGTGTTTGTGCTTTTGTTTTTCTCACCCTTTCCCTGCTTCATTCATTTGCTCTTTCTGCCTCTAGACATTTATTTGATTTTGACTCTTATTGAGGGTGACTGAAGGGAAAGTATTGGGCTAACCAGGAGAAACTGGTCACCCTGTCTCTATGTTTACATTATTTTACATTTCTATTAGTGCTTTGCTCTCAAAAAACCATAGCCATTTTAATTAACTAATTTAATAATCTTTCAGCTCTTTCCTCCCTTATGTATTTTTTGTCATCTCAGGAGTAACTCCAGCTAGTATTGTACTTTAATATATATATCTCCCTCACCGCAAGGGTGGTGGACTTTGTCTTGTTGTCGTTATACTCAGAGAACTTTGCATAGTGCCTGGCATAAATTTGATTTCCATTAAGTGATTGTTGAATGACCGATCAAACTAACTCTCCCTTGGTCCTCTGAGATAGCTAATGTCATTATGGGTAAACATGCACAGGCTGCGAGGAAGAGAAAATAGCAATCGAGGGGCCCCCGTCTCTCTCACAGCTTCTGTCTTCCTGGGATGAGAACTGCCTGGCTTCTGTGTGCTGAGGACAGCCCCTCTGAGCCATGGAGGGACCCCAGCGGGAGAATGAAGCTTTTTCATACTGTTCCCCACTCTGCTTAAACTCAGTTGCCCTCTTGGTGGAATGAACCCAATCTCACTGCTGTCCCCTTCACGTAAACAACTTGAATCTACACGATGAGGAAAGCCCCTGGGACTTTGAAATCAAACATGGGCCAAGTCTAGGCTCTGCCATGTACTATTCGTGGGCATGCTTCTCACGTGGTCAGCTCGTTGATAGAACAGGGATTGTCATGTCTACCTCTTTGGATATTTGTGAAAATTAGAGTTGATGAATGTACAGCACCCAGTACTGTGCCTGGTTCCATGAATGTTTGGTATCTTTGTGGAAGAGATAACCCAGGGATCTGACCCTGGGGATATAGACCCCTTATAGTAATATTTTGCCAACCTATCATGTTCCATATACTGTGGGTAGCACGTCACAGGCATGATTATGCTTAATCCTCACAAAATATAGGGTGACCCACTGTCCTGGGACTGAAAGGATTCCTGGGATTTTCAGTTTTAACACTGGGATTGTTTCAAGCAAACTGGAGAAAGTAGGCCACCCTGAAACCTGTAACTTATTAGTTAAAATATATATCGATATATTTTATAGATGAAGAAGCTAGAGTTTAGAGAGGTTAAAGAACTTGCCTAAGTTCACATGTCTATGCACAGCTGTGATCTCAAGCACATCTGTACGAGGTCAGATCCAGAGTTCCCAATTTTGACCCCATGTTCTTTCTCTTCTCTTCTAGCTACACTGGACGTGGGAAAGTAGAGCCACCAATTCTGTAGCTGCCTTCCCTGTAGGGAGTGGCTGAATGCTTAGTTTCACAGTAGCCTGAGTCTTTTTTTTGTGTGTGTGTGGGTGCAGTTTATAGTCTATCCTTTATTTAACACCAGAAGGAACTTTTTTTTTTTTTTTTTTTTTTTTACTAGTAGGGAAGTATTTTAAGCTGAGGGTGGGGAGTGAAGTGAGATGAAGTCTGCTTTCTTTTCTTTTTTGCACTCTTAGTAAAAGCACAAGATAAGCTCAGTCCTGTCAAAGTCATCGTAGACAGCTCTCTGCAGGTTATGTAAGCCCATATCATATTCATCTGTTGACATATAAAGTTCTGTTGCTGTGAATCTGGGTAAATAAAGCATCTGTTCTCTGCCCTTACAAGTCACAAGTTTTATCCAGAGAGATGCAAACACTTCTCCTGGATCTGAATATCAAAGTGTTGGTTTGTCTTTGACAACATGTGTACATAGCACCCACTCCCACAATGACAGAAGTACAAGTATTTGAGGGCAAAATTAACACTCTTCTGAATCTAACAGTATTTTGTGCCTGAGCAATATTTATTAAAGAATAATAAAAATGAAAGTGCAGTTTTCAGCAATGAAAAGGTAGGCCCATGAATGGGAAGTTTCTTGGGATTCCCTAATGAAAAGGAGCCTTTCATTCAATGTGCTGTGCCCAAAATAGGCCACACAAGAGTGACTGCAGGGGAGAGTGCCACAGACCTGCGGCATCCCAGGGAATAGGAAACAGCTGGTATCTTTATGGCACTTCCTTCCTGATCTCAAAGAGCAAAGCTATGCGGGCGCTAAAGCCTGAGCGTGTGGCCAGGCGGGTGGCTGTGGCCTGTGCTTTAGAATTGAGGAACTCTCCGTTAAAAAAGTACTTCCTCCCATTGCATTTTCTAGATGTCTCCAAATCTTGCTTCCACTACTCCTTCTGTTGTCTTTATCAACAGTCACATCAACACGTTGCCTTTAACATATTAAAAACTGTGTTCTAGAATGTGCTGATGCGAAACTACTTGTTCTAAATCCCTCTCCCCTCCACAAATTGAGCTTCTGGACTCGGATTCACGTTGCCTTTAACATATTAAAAACTGTGTTCTAGAATGTGCTGATGCGAAACTACTTGTTCCAAATCCCTCTCCCCTCCACAAATTGAGCTTCTGGACTCGGATTCGTTTTGTTTGTTAAAGGTCTTGGCTTCCACACATTATGGGGCAATAATACTTCTTGCCCTCTCACCCAAGGCAGATTTCCTCTTGGGGTGGCTAGAAGCTGACCGTTTGGGCCAATATCTTGGTAGCCAAGAAAGTATGAGGAGGACTGAGGACAGTTTCTATTTTTGAACACCTTAGCTATCACACTATGTTCCACATGTTAAAATAAATAATTGCTGATCTCCAAATGAGATTCTATCCAGGAAATAGGAGCCAGTGTCTCATTCATTTCAAGAAAAAGGTCATCTCCAGGTTGGCTTTTCTCCCCCTGTTCTAGTCTTCTTGAGATCTTTTTTTTTTTTTTTTTGGATTTCTCCTGGGGAGGAGGTGAGGATGTTTGTCCCCGTTGTTGGTCTGCCCTAGCAGGAAACAGAAGGCACACTCAAAGGGGGTGACTGAAGAGAGTTAAATGAAGGGACAACTTGCAGGGGTGTGTGCAAGGTTAAGGCAAACCAATGAGAGTGGTGAAACTCTCTGGCAGTAACAGAGGGGAGACTCTTTCCCTTGGCCTGAAGAGCCGTTGGGAAGGAGAGGTCATGGAACCTCGAGAGAGAGCAGTGGTGTAGCTGCCTCTCTAGTAGCAGCTCTGGCCTTCAGAGAGGGAGGCAACCATGCCAAAACATGGCCTGGAAGGGAGAGACCCAGGAGATAAATGCTGTGAACCTATTTCTCTCCTGCTGGTGCCTTTCACTGGCCAAACCCAGCTGGATGCCAGAGGGCAAGGAAACCTGTTGATGATGCCTGCTCTTGAACAAAACAGAAGAGGGGAAAGTTGAGCTGCAGGGCAATCGGAGGACATAAAGCATAATTTCGGCAGTGAAGTGCCTTTGATCTCTCCATGGAGAACCCCATCCTCTTGGTCCCTCCTTCCCTGGCTAATATTCACAGAAGCACTTCCTCTAGAAAGCTGTAGCTGTTTGCCACTCCCTTCCTGTCCTCTCTGCACCCCTGGTGTCTGTACTTATGATCCTTGTTCAGAGCAGCCTCCACCCCTACGCCCCTCAGGAACATGAACTGTGCTTTATTCCACACTTTACCAGCCTCACGTCTTAGTAGCATGTGAGACCCACCATAGATGTTCAGCACATATTAACTGAACTGTGTTGGATGAAAGCAGCGAGGTGAGCCCCAGGCTAAATCACAGATTTGAAAACGTGGGTTCCAGCCTTATGCTGCCACTAAATTTCAGAGGGATCTTGCCCACTCTGAGCCTCAGTTTTGCCAAGTACAAAATGGAATTGAGTTGGATGTTCTCTCTGGTCTAATTCAGTGATCAGAACCTTGCAATGTTGAGTCCAAAGTTTCTGAACTTTCCTTCCCCTCCACCCCGACCTCTGAATATTTTGGTTTACTCAGTTGCAATGTGGAGTTCTTCATGTGACTTTCACCAGCAGTTTGTTCCAAAGTCAAAATTACTTACTCCCATCTTTGTGTCCCTGTTACTGCCTATCCAGGTAAGAGGTAGCAGTTATCTCTTCCATTTTTTGTTAGTTGTTTGTCACTGTTTCCTCCCTGGTGGAATTATAAGCTGTTTGGCTTAATCTCTGTGTCTACAAAAAACTTGATCAATGTTCGAGGAATGGATGAATTCATAAGAGCAAGGTGGTGTGAATACTTTTTGTGGGGAGGGAAGGGCACACAATTACCTTATTTAACCTTATTTAAATTTCTTTTGGATTTATGCTGGGTGTTTCAAAATCTCTCTCTCCTCACACTTCCCTCTTGACTTGTGCTCCTTCATCTGTATTTCTTCTTCTTTAGTCAGCTCTTTGGAAAGACTTGAATAACCCAGACTGAGTTCTAGACCTCAAGCTTTTGCTTGCATTCAACTTTGAAGGAAAATGAATTCAAGGGATTCTTAGAAGTAAGCAGTTCTTACATGTGTCTTTAAATTTCATAGTTTTTAAAATAAACATCTTCCCTGTTTGACTATGGACAAGATATTTTGTTCCTCGGGATTAAAAAAAAAGTTTTTAATGTGAGAACTCTGGGCCATATTTTATGATTCTTTGAATATTTTAAGCAGGATCTCTGTTTTAAGTCTCCCCTATTGTCAATATTGACTCGTCCACTTATTAGCAATGAGTCTTTGAAATAGTCACTTAACTTCACTGGGCTTCTCTTTCCTATCTGTAAAATGGAATTAATAAGATACCTACCCCATAGGATCACTGTGTGAATTATTGAGTCCAGGAAAGTGCCTGGCATGAAAATTAGCAATGTTCACTGTAGAAAAATTTACACTGTCACACAAATCAGACTATTTAATTTACTCTAATTTTGTTGATCTTTGAAGCCATTAGAATATAGAGATGATTGTAAGACTTGGTGTCTTAGACTGTTCAGGCTGCTGTAACAAATTACCACAGACTGAGTAATTTATAAAGAATAGAAATTTACTGCTCACAGTTTTGGAGGCTCAAAGCCCAAGATCAAGGTGCCAGCAGATTTGGTATCTGGGGAGGGCGTGCTCTTTTCTTCAAAGATGTGCTTCTGGCTGCATCTTTACATGGTCAAAGAGGTAAACAAGCTCCCTTGGGCCTCTTTTAAAAGGGCACTAATCCCATTCATAAGGGCTCCACCCTCATGACCTAATCACCTCCTAAAGGCCACACCTCTCAGTACAATTATTGGGGATTAAATTTCAACATATAAATTTTGGGGGGACACAAACATTCAGACCATAGCACCTGGTGAGCTGTGAAATATATTTGCAGTGTTTTGGCTGGCCAGGATCTACTCCTCCCACACTTTTTGGTAGTAGTACTACATTTTTTTCTTAAGAAACCACCTTTTTTTACCCCTCTCAATTTATGGAGTCAGGGTGATGTGGATCCATTCCACTCATATCTGACTGGCCATGGATGTGCTCTTCCCTGGGCACAGTGAGTGGCTCTGAGTGGCATATGACCTGATCAGGACCAACAAGACACAATGGGACTTTGGCTGGAAGCTGCTGGAAGCTCAAAAAAGGGGGAGATGCTCATTCTCACTAGACTTGAACCCAGGAGGACGTACTGCTGGACTGTGACGTTCTTCTTTCTCACAGGAGGGAAGAACATGCCAGGTGTGGTGTCATTATAGTGAGCATAGAGCTGAGGTAAAGAGAAAGAACCTGGGTCCCCTGCCTAAGTCAAGCCAGTAGCTAGGTACTCCCACTAACTTTTCTTTTCTTTCCTATTGTATTTTATTATTTTTTAAAAAAATTTAAGATTTGATTCTCAAGAAGGGCTCCTTACCTGCTCCATGGGCAGGGAGATTTGGATGTCTGTAACAGGCACACAGAAAGCTTCCAGTGAGGATGTCGCTGTCTCCCAGGAGTGCCATTACACACCCCTGCCTTCTGCTTCCAGGGAACTCACCAGTTGGCAAGATTTGGCCTTGAGGCTTCCAGTAAAGATGGCAGAATAGATGATACCCAGCGTCACTCTCTCCCATGAATCAACCAATTTACAACTATAAAAAAGCAATGACAGACAAGCTGGGGCCACTAGAGCTCAGGGGAAGAGGAGGAGAGACCTATGGAGTGCATGAAGGTGGGAGAAGCCACAATGAGAGGAAGAAAAAAACCACTCTGACCATTTCAAGCCCTGGCCATGTCCAGGCTGGAGCTGCTGAGTGCAGGGAGCAGGAGCTAGCAAAAGCTGCAGCTGTGCCCTTCAGATGAAGTTGCTTGGAAGCAGCAGGGGAGAAGAGGGCCTTGGTGGTCCCCAGGCCAGCAAGACCACTAATAGGGTTCTCATGAACCCACGTAGGAGCAAGGAGCCACAACAACTGAATAAAAGGAGTTACTCAGAGGCCGGTGAGTCATAGCAAGGGCCTGGAGCTGGGCCTGTCCCATGGGAAGTGTTTGCAGCATGGGCAGTGGGGGAGATGGGCCCACCGGAACACAGGGGCACAGCAAGGACAGCTGATCTGCCCCCCAATCAGCACAGGCCCACTGAGTGGAGACTGGTCAGGAATATAGAATTGCATGGGGTGCAGTTTGATGAAAAGACTCAGGCCCAGACCAGAGTTTCTGCACAACCCAGGTGCACTGGATCTCTTAAGAGTCAGAAGTACCTATAAAGTCAACCATTAAAACCTGAGCTGCACAAAAAGCCTTCCCTAGGGAATCAGCAGCAAAACAACAATTTAGCTAAACAACAGAGCTCAAGTACTGGTCCCCACAGGAAGTTCCCCCACTTTAGAAGTAAGCAAAGGCCAACAAATTAGTTCCAGCACAGAGTTTAAATGGTGGGAGCAGCAAATAATCCAATGCAGGAATGAAAGAAAAAACAAAGTACCTGCAACCGGAGACAAAGTTTCATATTAACTAGTAAAGGTCTCATTTCACCAAAGAACACCTATAACATCTAGAAGGACTGGAGGTCCCCTGGGATACCAAGCCAGAAAGTGGGGAGGGCCAGGGGCCTCAGCAGTACCCCCTGACACCCACAACCAATCCTGAGGGTGGAAGATGAGGGCCTCAGCCATGTCCCCCCAACACACGCAGCCAGCCCAGCGGCAACCACCTAGCTACCACAGGAAGCACCCTGGGCTCTCCCAAGCCAGGTTGGTGGGGGGCTTCAGCATTGGCCATGTCCCCCCTGACACCCGCAGCCAGCTCAGCAACAACCACCAAGCTGCATCAAGAAGGGCCCCAGGTTGCTGAGCTGGGACAGTGGGGGGTGAGAGTTTTTGCCACACCTGCCTGATATCTGCACCCAGCCCGGCAATGACCAAGCCACTGCTGGAAGTTCCCTAGTCTCCCCTGTGGGAATGAGGGGGGTGTCACAGGCCTCAATCCCACCCCTCATCTTTCCTTCTTCTTCCATCCCATTTTCTTCACCTTTCCCCTCTCCCCCCCAACCTGCTCTCCAACAACATCCTAGAATGTAAAAAAGTTTTTGCCACACCTGCCTGATATCTGCACCCAGCCCGGCAATGACCAAGCCACTGCTGGAATTTCCCTAGTCTCCCCTGTGGGAATGAGGGGGGTGCCACAGGCCTCAATCCCACCCCTCATCTTTCCTTCTTCTTCCATCCCATTTTCTTCACCTTTCCCCTCTCCCCCTCCAACCTGCTCTCCAACAAAATCCTAGAATGTAAAAATCCTTTCCCCTCTCCCCCCCAGCCTGCTCTCCAACAACATCCTAGAATGTAAAAAATAATATTAATAAAATTACATTTTCTTTAAAAGAAAATTAACAATTACTAGTACATTTTTATGGAGTATAGTGTGTTGTTTCAATACACGAATATACTGCACAATGATTCACTTAGGGTAGGTAGCATAGTTTTGTACCCATTAGTCCACCCTTGATAATGATTATTCTACTCCCTATTTCTATGAGACCCACATTTTTTTTAAGACTCCTCATGTAAGTGAGATCATGTGGTATTTGTCTTTCTGTGCCTGACTTATTTCACTTAACTTGATGGTTTCCAGTTCCATCCCTGTTGTTGCAAATGACAGGATATAATTTTTTTATAGCTGAATAGTATTCCATTGTGTACATATACCACAGTGTCTTTTTATCCATTCATCCATTGATGGGCACTTAGGTTAATTCTATCTCTTGGCTATTGTGAATAGCATTGCAATAAATATGGAGTGCAGGTGTCTTTTTTATACATTGATTTCACTTCCTTTGAGTATTTACCCAGTATTCCCACTAAACTTTTCAATAACATGAGTCAACAAATTTTTATTTGCTTAAGTTAGTTTGAGCTGGGTTTTGACACATACCTGAAAGAATCATAATGCACATAGGAGCTGGTGGTGTCTTCTTTCTGCAGATAAAGGTGTATGAATCAATCCAAGACTCAGAAAACAATCGTAGCCACACACATCCTTCCTATCCCTGTCATCATCATCTGCTCTGTTTTAAATTCTTGCTTCAACTTCTAACTTTTGGCCATGCAATCTCCTTCACTAATTCATCTCCTCCATGTCCTGTCTGGTTTCAAACCTGCTAGCCCACTTGATCCCCATAATTTCCTCACTAGCTCTCTCCTAATGTCTTGCTCCCTTGCTAATGCCCATCAGTCCTTGACTGACTCTAACCTTGCCACTAGCACCCCTCAAGTGCTGCAATGAACAAATGCATAACCAATGCTAACCTAGCAACTGGTCTCATCTTATTCCTCCCCAGCTGATGTAAGGATAAACACGAGTGTCCTGATCCTTTGTGAGGTTGCGGGGGGAGATCTGGTTCATTTCTTTTTTGAAAACTGAGAAACCAGTTAACTCATCCAAATTAGATGAGAAAGGGCCATAGCTCCAGAGGCCTCCACTGTTGTTTGTAGGATCCTCACTTGCAGGGGCCGGAGAAAAAAGGGGAGGGCAAGTGGTTTGATTACAGTATAATTTTCCTCCCTCTGGGAACATTTCAAGTGTATTCTACAAATGTCAGGGAACCAATGACTCATCAAATAGTCTAGTGTTGGTTTTGGAAAAGGGAGAGGAAGTCACTGCTTTGGAGCTCAGCGATGGATTTGCACTAAGGTAAGATCTCATCTCACCAGTGGGACTGAAATGTTGGCAGTGATCCCCCTGTCTTTTCTGAGCCTGGGAGAGCTGCCATATCCCCCAGATCCCATGAGTGGGGTGACACACTTGCAGTCAGAAAACATTTGTTTTGAGCCTTCCAATGGTAATAATTTCTGTGTCTCCAAGGCCCCAGGAGCTGTGACTGTGAAGTGAAGCCTCACTTCACATAGAGGCACAGCCCTTGCTTTCTGTGCCACAATGCTGGCAAAAGTGAGGTGGGGAGAAAATCTGTCACTTGGTTATTCTGGGCAAATACAAGCTACAGAAGAACAGCAGCTGTAAGAGAGAATCTTGTCAGACTTTTCCACCCTAGGCCCTTATGTCTGCTCTGCTTGCTGAGTTTGGGAAGACAGAAAGCACAAGTATTGATCCAGAAGCATGAGAGAAGAAGGAAAACTACAATAGAAGGAGGCTGTTTGGCAAAAAACCCCACAGTTCTCCGGGCAATACTTACTCTATACAAAGTCATGCTGCAGGTCACATGTGTAGCTAATGTAATGGACATGTTAAGGTGGAGACAATACATGGAGGTTGAGACACATATCATGACTATTTCGCCTTTTCCTCTCCCTTATAGACATCTTGAGCAAAGATCATAACTTTCTGATCATTTCTGTATCCTCCAGAAAGTCTACAACTCTCTTGTTTATTATTATTTTTTTGTTTGTTTTTTTAAATGATGAAGTGTGTGTAGATGATTGTGTATGTTTGGTGGCCAAGAAGGGGGCTTGAGCATGACATCCTGTGGTTGTAAGGCCTATCCCACCTCTTCTTAGTAAGTCTTGGTGGTAACAGTGGGAGAAAGGGAGGAAGGCAGGAGTCTGTTCCCAATTTCTGGCAGCCAGAGCTGGAGGCTCACTTTAAAATATGACTTGTACATGGCAACTTGGTCCTCAGCTCTTGGCCTTAGCTGCAATTCTGGGATGCCAGGAAAAGGGCCACTCAGTAGCCTGTCACACCTACATGTAAAGAGAGAGCAGTATTAGCAGTCCTCAGACCTGATCTTCTCTTCTTTCAACTTTCTTGCTCGCCATCTTTCTCTCACATTGATATGTCAAAATTTTAACCTTATATTCTGTTTTTCCAGATCTGTATCTTAGCAATGTGGTGAAGCTAGAGAAAGCCACATGATGGGACAAAGCAGTATCAAAGTAAATTCATGATTACACTCTCTGTAGTGCCCATCTGCTCTCTCACACCCTACAATGACAACTGTCACAATGTCCCAATGTTTGTCCATGTTTTATGCCACTTCACTCTGAGCTTCTGACTTCTTCTGTTACTTTCAGAGATGATTGAAGCCATGAGACTGGAAATTCCTCAAACTTAAACTAGCAGGTCTATACTTGCCCCTATAGTGAAACACATCTTTACCTCCTGTTACATTATTGGGGTGTCCCTCTTCTTAAGGCCAACCCCTCCCCCTGGACCACCCCCGTTACCTCCAAATTAGGTGGTAATGGCAGCCATGTACATGAATGAGATTCCCAAGAGAGAATATAGAGGTGGGAAAAGAGGAGAAGAGGACCCAAGACCAAGACTTGAGCCACTTAATATTTAATGGCAGGTTGGAGAAAAACGATATTCAGCATTGCACCTGCAGCATCCAGTACAAAATCTCACACTTGGTAAAAAGTGAACACATGTTTGTTGAATGAACCCATTGAAAGTTCTGTTAGATAGGCCTCATTGTCCTCATTTTCACTTTATAGACAAAGAGACTGAGGTTTAGACAATAATAAGTGATGGAGTTGTGTGACCAACACAAGTGTAACTGACTCTAGGTCCCAAGCAATGCCTGGCATTATAGCAGCTTGTGCATTACTAGGGAAACAACACTAGTTACAGTATTTCCTTCTCTTTCTCTCTGTGTTTATTGTTGCTGTTGTTGTTTTAAAACAGAGAACAAGAGTACAAGCTATCTTGTTAATGTCTCAAATCTCCTTTATTATTCCATGGGCTGTCATTAGGAGAAAGACCTAGGTGATGTAAAACTCTTTACTAAACAGGGTTTATGTAATTTTACCATAGCTCTAGGGGGATTAGGTTTAGGTAGGTTGACCATATATCCTGATTTACATTTGTTATCCAGGTGCAAGTGTTAATTATTAATTTACATTTGTTGTCCAGGTGCCCTCTTTAACTCTTAAATTGTTCCATATTGGGCCATAAATGATACTGTCACACTGTTTATTTATAAGCGGGGCATCAGGGTGAGTGCGAAGAGGTGTAGAGTTAGGAGCCTTAAATTTTAGTTCTAGCTCTGCCTCTAGATTTGACTGTGTCAAGCTACTTTAGTAAATTTGAAAGACTAGGTTCTTATTAGCCTATCCTTTTGTGATATTTATAAGATCTTTAAGCTAAAACTTTAAAGATAGTTGGGTTTTTAATAGACAAGCATGGGAAGAGGGTCACTCTATGCTTAAAGAACACATGAGCAAGGCTGCAGAGATGTTAAAAGTGCATAAATGATTTAGGAGCATAGGGAACTTGGCTGGAGGGGGTAGAAACAGGTTTAAGAGGGTAAATCTGAGCAGATCTTTTTACTGTCGAACTAGGAGAGAATACTTGATGAAGGGATTAAGATGGTGTGACACAAGCTTTAGATAACTTTGGTAGAAACAGAAAATAGATCTGAGATGTGTGAGAATAGTATATGAGAAACTTACACAGTTTTAATGCTTATATTTGAAATGGACACAGGAAAAAGTGACAGAGGGCTAGAGTTGTGCAGTAAAAGTAGTGAAGAGAAGGGACTTGGAGAGGAGAGCCACTAAGAGGGGAGAAATTAAAGCATTTGGTGGCAGGGGAATGACTGGATTGGGGAATATTTATTCAATAAATATTTTTAACACCATTTTGTGCCAGATAGTATGCAGGGTGTTAGGGTACAAAGATGAAAACACTTAATCACTAACTTCAAGGAAACATATAAACTAATAATTTCAATAAATACGACATACATATTAGAATGAGCATACATTTAAGGGGCAGTTAAATCACAAAGAAAGAACTTTTAAGTCTTCCTGGGCGAATAAGGGTAAGCATTATAGAGGAAGTATTTCATCCGAGACTGTAAGAATGAACAAAGAAGGTGATTGGAAATAAAAGCAGAGCATTCAATGTCAAAGCTCATGTTTTAGTCATTGTTATATTCCCAAAGTCCAGTATGGTCTCCAGAAAACAGAAGGATCACAAAAATCTGGCAGGAGGTGGCTACAAAGGGAGGTGGAAGTAAGAATTGTCTTATTTGATGACTCAGGGGAGAGAAGGAAATGGTGACAATTCAGAGGTCTAACTTAAAAACTGCTTTGGGGTCTTCCACATCCTAAGCGAAGCCACGCTAGCTTCAGAAAGTTGATTCTGTCTTTGAAGTTCACTACCCTGCAATTAGGAGACTTTATCCATCAGGAGAATCTGACTCAATAAACAGAATAACAAATTTTTATTCAAATTACATTAAAAAACTTTAAAAGATTTGATTATATTTTGGTCTAAGGGACATGCCACACATTTAAAAGAGTCAGGGGTCTTTATATTTTCTGGAATCTTTTTGCTCATCTTTAATTGAAGGATATTTGCTTTTAAACTCAGTTTTCAGGTCAATCCAATTATGCCTCTCCGTGACACAAGCTCTCATTTCACCTTGGCAGATTGGTTTCATTAGAAATAATCCACCGTGGGGGTAATGTTAACATAATATTGCTTCTAAACTAGGAACAGTTTGATGAAAGATTTGGATGTACTTGGTGGGTTGCTGTTCCAATTTCAGACGTTTTGCTGGCATTCCCTGAGAGTCTGCCAAGAGCAGGGGATGACAGCTAAATGGGCTTTTCATATTCTGAATGTGGCAGTGGAGGTTTAGCCTTGTGACTCTCTTTAAAAACCTTTGGGAACTGATGATTGAGAAGCCCTGAACTCCTCAGAGAAATGTTATTCCAAATGAGAACTTGCCAAGTCCAAATTCACCAGTTAAAATCTGAAGGTGAATTAGGTCATCTCTCACATTTATACATTATTTAATCAAGTTTGCACTACGATATCACATGCACTGTCCTCAGAGAAATGTTATTCCAAATGAGAACTTGCCAAGTCCAAATTCACCAGTTAAAATCTAAAGGTGAATTAGGTCATCTCTCACATTTATACATTATTTAATCAAGTTTGCACTACGATATCACATGCACTGTATCATTTGACTTCATAGTAACTCTGGGTTGTAGTCAAGAATGGCCTTGCTTTTTCCATTTTATAGATTTTACAAATGAGGTCTAGGTTTAAGAAGAGCAACTTGTTTGTCCATAGTTACACAGATAATTAAATGTTTTATGAGGTCTGGGAATCAACTTGGTCTACTCATTCCCAGTCTAGTGCTTATTAGACTTAATCATGAGGTCTTACTGGTAAAACTTTAAAATACACTTATTGAATGAATGACAATTCAGTCTTTGCAACAATCTTCATACCACAGATTTAGGCAGGCAGGCATAATGAAGGTAGAAAAGGTACTAAATTCAATGGCTTTGCTCTTCAAGGCTTGAACTTAGATAAACCTTCCTAATGGCACAATGGTGGCCCTACTGATCCACTAGTCCAAATGTATGTTACCTCACCATACATATACCAAGAATCTCCTCCTAAGATGTACAGAGGGTTTTATGTTAATTACTCTCATTTAATCATTGCACATTGTACACATATACTGAAATATCACAATGTATCCCATAATGTCTACAATTATTATATGTCAATTTAGAAAAAATAAATTTAATAATATGAAACAAAAAAGAATAGAGAATCACTGTAATGGAAATCTTTTATGGTTAGACATTCTACTTAACTGAGAAAATCTGCCCCACCAGCTTAATGGTACAAATAAATGTCCATGTTTAATTTTTTTTTTGATATTCAAGTTGATTGCATCCCAAGTTACATTAGCAGAATGACATTGCTGGTTCAGTTTCCTGCACCTGTCTCAGTGATCCTTCAGGGGAAAGTGATCCAACTTCCTCATTGTTATCTGGGGTCAAAGGTGTTTCATGAATGAGCTGACATTGTTTTAGCTCTTTTGTTTATTCCCATGCAAAGATATTAGTCATAAAGTGCCCACAATGGCTGTTGAATCAGAAAGAACTTCAACATCAGCCCATGCTTAGCTAGAATCAGTCCACTTCTTACAAGCAGTAGACCTTGTCTTTGAATCTAGGTCTTCTGTCCATGCTCCATATTAATTTATTGTGACAGCTCTTTTGAAGGCATTTGGTGGACATAAGTCGAGATCATTTTAATCTATCAAAGAGAGTTTAATGTTCAATATAAAAATTGACGTCACTACCATCTGTGTATCCAAAGGTTTCTTAGCTTTTATACAAAATTCCCCATCTAATCACAGCAATGTCTTTGACACAACAAAAAAATCAGGAGGGGCAGGTTTTGGAAAACACCCCTAAATTATTGCAATTAATGTCCAGTTGCCCTATCTTTGTATATCTAAGAGAGACATTTTAAATGATTCTTCCTGAAACCAAAAAGTCAAGAGAATATTTCTTTAACATAGCAAAACTAAGAACAAATTAATGTTTTTCCTGTCCAGGCAACTTGACATATCAGTGTCCTGAACTATGAAAAAGTTGAAGGCATTAGTGTGACACACACATTTGGATAATCTTTCTGTCTAGGAGCAGACTTTTGTCCCGACATTTGAATACTAAATGGATCTGAGAAAGAAGTCTAGACAATTATATAGGAACACTAAATTTGTTCCTACATACCGATCTGACTTGTAAACCCCTACTCAAGCTACACATCACTTTATTGTCAGAGAAAGGGAGCAGAATGAACTGTCTGATATTAGAATGCCTAAAAGGAGGAGCAATGGACAAGAATGAGGGACAGGAAAAACAACAGAGCTCTGAGTCCAAGAAAGACAAAAAGCCTGAGTTGCATGTTGACACTAACTCCACGGTTTTTCTATGACTGATGTAAAAATGTTGGGGCCAATGGGGTAGAAAAAGAACAGCCATGAAGTTAGAATAACTGCAGTGGTTGAGTGGCCAGTGGCAGATGGGTTCAAGTTCAACGGCATTAGTGCCATCACCAATGGCTGTGAGTATTCTATGGCAATCGCATCAGTGGTGGTTGTGGTGGTGTTCTGATTATGTTTTGTCCTCTTTCAGGAATAGGAATCTAGATGCCCAAGGCCTATAGTTGAGAGTTTAGTGATTAAGTTATCATCTTTGGTAATCTGGAATAAAATGTGTATAAAGACTGAGTGGTCACTGTTGAAAACTGTAGGTTAGGGTGTGTACTTTTGGGGGTCTCAGCAAGAAACAGATGGTCCATTCAAATGAGATATTTGAGGAGAGTTTGACAAAAGGTCTATTTGCATTATGGTGGGCAGGGTTAAGGGAAATCAACAAGGGATGATGAAGTGTTTTAGGGATTTGAAGTATAAGATCTCTTACTGCCCTCTATGCCTGAAAGAACAAAAGGAAGAAGCACTTACCAGAACCTAGAGACAGCTGTTGCTGCAGTGGTAGCTATGGAAGAGGGTTTTATAATAGGAGCTGTGGACTTTGGTAAAAGGATCCAGCCACTGCTAATTCAATGTCTGGCAAGAAGGAGCCAGGGAATAAATTCCTTCATCTGATCACCGCCTAGTGCATCCCAGTGGCTGGACCCAACTTGAAGCTGGAAGGTTAAGGCCACCTGGTTGATACATGAAGGTTAGCCTTTGGGGGCAAAGAACTAGGTGAAAAGAATGCCGTGTAGGTCAGGATGGGTAAATGAGACTATCCATCACAGGGTGGCTGCTTCTAATGCCACGAGATAGCTTTAAAGAGATTGACTAACTCAAATTCCTACATTCTTGCCTCAAGGAACAGCCTGAAATAAAGGAATTATCTCTGACTATGGAAGAAGAATATATTATCTCTTGGATGCTTAGGACTAAAATAGCCCCAAATCCAACAAATAGTTTGATTCTGTGGTTTTCCATATTACAACATCAGTTGTATTAAAATTCTCATTAGCCTTCCTCTTAAGTTGGGACTGTGAAATGGGATAAGACCCCATTGATTAGAATGGGAATATGTAAACTAATTTACTGTCTAAACTCATAATCACACTGAGCCTCTATAGCCACTTGAAATAGCCACTTGAAACATTTCTAATTAAATATTAGAACGTTGCTAGAAGATTCTGTAACTAATTTTCTAACTCTTGCAAGAAAAAGCTAATTTTCCTTTTGTCTTCTCCCAACAAACCTCATTGACTCTAGCTCTATAAAGCTTGCTCCTAGAATACTTGGGATGGAGAGAGACATTTAAAAAGTTAAATATGGGGGGCTCCCAGTCAAGATGGCAGAGTAGATGGTTCCTAGTGTCACTCTCTCCCACAAATCAAGCAATTTGCAACTATTAAAAAGCAACAATAGGAAGCCCGAGAGCCACACCAGAACAGGCTGGAGCTGTGCACCATGGGATCCACAGCCCAGGCCAGTGCCTGCCGCCCAGAGACTCATCAGGTTCACACACCCTGAGTCAGCCATGCTGGAAAACGTAGGCGCCATGGGACCTCCAGCCCAGGTCAGTCCCCGCTGCTTAGAGAGGCCTGAGAGCCGCCAGGCCTAAATGCCCGAAGTCAGCTGCACTGGAAAAGGCAGGCAGCATAGGATCCCCAGTCCAGGCCAGTGCCTACTGCCCAGAGAGGCCCGAGAGCAGCTGAGCTCACACGCCCCAAATCAGCTGTGCTGGAAGAGGCAGGTGCCATGGGACCCCCAGCCCAGGTTAGCTCACACTGCCCAGAATTGGCAGTCCCTTCAGGATCCAGGCCAGACATAAGGGTGGAATGAGTGGATCATAATACCCACTGCCACAATGACTAAACACCAAAGGAAAGATACCAGGAATATGAAAAATCAAGAAAGTACATCACCACCAAAGGAAAATAATAACTCTCAAGCTCTAGATCCTATAGAACAGGAAATCCTTGAAATCACTGACAGGGAATTTAGAGCAACAATTCTAAGGAAACTAAATGAGATACAAGAAAACTCAGTTATACAACACAATGAAATGAGAAAAGATATAAAGGAACAGAATTTCATGTACAATGAAATCAATGCCCTGAAAAAGAATGTAGCAGAGCTTGTGGAGCTTAAGAATTCATTTAATGAAATTAAAAACACAACAGAGAGTTTAATCAGCAGACTAGAAGAAGCAGAAGAGAGAATTTCTGACCTTGAAGATGGGCAGTTTGAATTAACACAGGCAGACAAGAAAAAAGAAAAAAGAATTTAAAAAAAACAGAAGAAAATCTAAGAGAGATAACAGACAACCTCAAGCACTCAAATGTCCAAATCATGGGTATTCCAGAGGGAGGAAAATGGAAATGGCATTGAAAACATATTCATTGAAACAATAGCACAAAACTTCCCAGGTGTAGGGAAAGTCACAGATCTTCAGATACTTGAGGCCCAAAGATCCCCAAACATATTCAACCCAAAAAGATCCTCTCCAGGACATGTTATAGTCAAACTGGCAAAACTCTAAGACAAAGAGAGAATCTTAAAAGCTGCAAGAGAGAAGTGGCAAGTCACCTATAAGGGAGCCTCAATCAGACTAACATCAGATTTTTCATCAGAAACCCTAAAAGCCAGAAAAAAATGGGATGACATATTCAAAATACTAGAGGACAAAAATTGTCAGCCAAGAATACTTTCCCCAGAAAGGCTATCTTTCTAAAATGAAAGACAAATAGTATATTTCTCAGACAAGCAAAAACTGTGGGAGTTCACTGCCACATGACCAACCTTACAAGATATTCTCAAGGGAGTACTTGGTTTGGTACCTGAAAAACAACCATCACTGCCATGAATACTCAAGAAAGAACAAAACCTACCACTAAAACAAAAATGCTCACCCCAAGAAACCAACAAATGCAGAAGACAAACAGAAAATCAGAAAGAAAGGAAGAAAAGATACTTAAGATATCTAAACAAAAATCAATAAAATGCAAGGAATAAATCAACACCTTTCAGTAATAACTCTAAATGTAAAGGGATTAAATTCCCCACTCAAAAGATACAGACTGACTGACTGGATTGAAAAGATGGACCCAACAATATGCTGCCTTCAAGAAACTCACCTCACCTGTAAAGACACATATAGACTAAGAGTGAAAGGATGGGAAAAGATATAACATGCAAATAGAAATGAAACATGAACTGGAGTAGCTATTCTTATATCATGTAAAACAGACTTTAAATGAAAAACCATAAAAAGAGATAAAGCAGGCCACTATATAATGATAAAAGGATCTATCCATCAAGAAGACATAACAATCATAAATATATATGTGCCCAGTGTTGGAGCAGCCAAATTTATAAAGCAAACACTGTTAAATCTAAAGAATGAGATAGACACTAACACCATAATAGCAGGGAACCTGAACACCCTACTCTTGACATTGGACAGATCATCTAGGCAAAGAATCAGCAGAGAAACACAAGATCTAAACAACACTTTAGACCAATTGGACTTGGCAGATATCTACAGAACATTCCATTCAACTACTTCAGAATACTCATTCTTCTCATCAGCTCATAGAATATTCTCCAGGGTAGGTCACATGTTAGGTTACAAAGAAAGTCTCAACAAATTAAAAAAAACCTGGAATTATTCCACATATTTTTTTCAGATCATAATGGATTATAATTAGAAATCAATAACAAATGAAACTCTGAAAACTATACAAACACATGGAAACTAAACAACATTCTACTTAATGACACATGGGTCCAAGAAGAAATTAAATGAAAAATCGAAAAATTTCTTGAAAGTAATGAAAATAATGACATATCATACCAAAACCTGTGGGATACTGCAAAAGTGGTACTCAGGGGGAAATTTATCACATTAAATGCTTACTTCAGAAGAATGGCAAGATGGCAAATAAACAACCTAACACTTCACCTTAAAGATCTAGAAAAACAAGAACAATCCAAATCCAAAGTTAGTAGATGGAAAGAAATAATTAAGATCAGAGCAGAACTAAATGAAATAGAAACCTGAAAAATGATACAAAAGATCAATGAAACAAAAAGTTGGCTCTTTGAAAAGATAAATAAAATTGACAAACCTTTAGCAAGGCTAACTAAGAAGAAAGAAGACCTAAATAACAAAAATCAGAAATGAAAAAGGTGATATTATAACTGATACCTTAGTAATACAAGGAATCGTTAGAGACTATTTTAAACAACTATATGCCAACAAATCTGAAAATCCAGAGGAAATGGATAAATTTCTGGACACATACAAACTACCAAAACTGAGCCAAGAAGATATAGAAAATCTGAACAAACCAATAACAATAAAAGAGATTGAAGCTGTTATCAGAAGGCTCCCAACAAAAAAAAAGCCCAGGACTGGACAGGTTTACTGCAGAGTCCTATCAAACCTTCAAAGAGGAACTGATACCAAATCTCTCCAAACTATTCCAAAAGATTGAAACAGAGGCAATTCTCCCAAACTCATTCTATGAGGCAAACCTCACCTCGATACCAAACCAGACAAAGATACATCAAAAGTAGAAAACTACAGGCCAGTATCTTTGATGAATATAGTTGCAAAAATCCTCAGTAAAATGCTAGCTAACAGAATACAGCAGCACATACACAAAATTATCCACCATGATCAAGTCAGATTCATCCCATGGATGGAAAGTTGGTTCAACATATGCAAACCAATAAATGTGACACACCACATCAATAAAAGCAAAGACAAAAACCATATGATCATCTCTACAAATGCTGAAAAAGCAGCTGACAAAATTCAACATTTGTTCATGATAAAGACTCTCTACAAGTTAGGTATAGATGGAAAGTATCTCAACACAATTAAAGCTATATATGATAAACCCACTGGCAATATCATCCTGAATCCTAAGAACAGGAACTAGAAAAGGATGCCCACTCTTACTACTTCCATTCAACATAGTGTTGGAAGTACTAGCCAGAGCAATTAGAGAAGAGAAGGACATAAAGGGCACCCAGATTGGAAAAGATGAAGTCAAACTGTCCCTGCTTGTGGCTGATATGATCCTATATATTGAATAGCCAAGAGCCTCTACAAAAAAAAAAACCAAAAAACTCTTTGAGTTGATAAATGATTTCAGCAAAGTTGCAGGATACAAAATCAACACACCAAAATCAGTAGCCTTTCTATACTCCAACAGTGAACATGCAGAAAAAGAAATCAAGAAAGCTAGCACATTTACAACAGCCACCAAAAAAAATAAAATATTTAGGACTAAAGTTAACCAAGGATGTGAAAAATCTCTACAAAGAGAACTACGAACCACTGTTGAGAGGAATTAAAGGGGACACAAGAAATGGAAAGATATCCCATGCCCTTGGACTGGAAGAATTAACATTGTGGAAATGTACATATTACCCAAAGTGATCTACAGATTCAATGCAATCCCCATCATAATTCCAATGACATTTTTCTCTGAAATGGAAAAATGTATCCAGACATTTATATGGAATAACAAAAGACCACGCATAGCCAAAGCAATCTTGAGCAAAAATTATAAAGCTGGAGGCATAACACTACATGACTTTAAACAATATTACAAAGCTATAATAACCAAAACAGCATGGTACTGGCTAAAAATAGACACACAGATCAATGGAATAGAATAGAGAACCAGAAATTAACCCATACACCTATAGCAATCTGATCTTTGACAAAGGTGCCAAGTCTACACACTGGAGAAGAGACTGCCTCTTCAGCAAATGCTGCTGGGAAAATTGGATATTTATATGAAGGAGAATGAAACTAGACCCATACCTCTCACTATATACCAAACTGAACTCAAAATGGATTAAAGAATTAAATATACATCCTGAAAAACTAAAACTCCTTAAAGAAAACATAGGGGAAACACTCCAGGAAGTAGGAGTGGGTACAGACTTCATGAATATGACTCCAAAAGCGTAGGCAACCAAAGGAAAAACAAACAAATGGGATTATATCAAACTAAAGAGCTAATGCACAGCTAAAGAAACAGTTAACAGAGTTAAAAGACAACCAACAGAATGGGAGAAAATATTTGCAAAATATACATCTGA
>NW_007727841.1:130874-135836 GCF_000696425.1 Galeopterus variegatus | reverse complement strand
ACATGTTCTCACTTATTTGTGGAAGCTAAAAATAAATAAATAAATAAACACACAAACAAATGGTTGGGGGTAAGAAGACACAACAATCACAATTCTTTGAACTTGTTAAGACAAGTGAACAGATATGATGGGGGGGGTGAGAGAGGAAGGGAGGAAAGAGGAACGGGGTAAAGGCTCATGAAAATTAACTACAATGTACATTGAGAAGTTAAAAAAAAATAACCCCGAGGAAGCCCTTCCAGGAGGGAGACTCTCGTTCTTTCAACCAAAATATGAGGCTGTGTAGCTGAGGCTTCATAAAACCCTTGACTGGTCTGAAGCTTAGGCTGAGGCAGAAGAAGATAGAGGGGTAGGGCTTGCATTGTCCCCAACAGCAGAACCAACGCAGAGTGAGCGTTGGCCTGTTCTGTTTCATCAAAATGAGAAGTCAGTCACCACATGGGTCTCTTCACTGGAGCCTTGAATTTACACTCCACCAGACCGTGTCTATCTTGCCACTGTAACCCAGCAGCCTGTGCAGTACCTGGCCCCTGGCATGCACTCAGTAAATGTATTGTGGATTTGAAATAGAGAGAATTAGAAATTAGAAAACTGTAGACATTGGGTGCACTAGCGGCAGCTGCTGGTGAAAAGTGGTATTGCAATCCAGCCATATTAGACTATATATGCCCCAAAGTGAATACATCTCTGGAAGTAGCCAATGCAGAATCAAGGAATTACTAGGAAAACAAAGAAAAAAAATGCTAATGCTTAGTATTTAAAAAGTTAAATGGCAAAGGAGAGGAAAGAGATGTAGCTCCTCTGACTTTCCTGCCTCCCACTCTACCCCTTGCTCACTCCATTCAGTCACAATGCCTTCCTGCCCCTCTTCAAACATGCCAAGCAGGCCCCCACCTCAGCACCTTTGTCCTTGCTATTCCCTTTGCCCAAAATGTTTTCCTGTATATTCTGATATCTTGATTCATGGTCCCTCCTCAAATGTTACCTCTTAAGAAAAAAAAAAAAAGAAAAGTTGAAAGTTAAATCTGAGAGGAAAAATCTTATACCCAAAATTATTACAAGACTTTACTAATTTATTTGGACACAATCTAAAATACATGTGCAGGAATGGATTTTGAGAGCATTGGATTAAGAATGAAAGAAGCTAAGCTTATTTCAGGCTGAATTTATTGACATTGGTTCCTTTTCTAATTATTTTCATTTCAATGCACAAAACTGAATGCATTAGAGTGGTTCTAATTGTTTGTTAACTTGGTTGACTGCAATTTGGACCTACATGAAAAATAAATGTCAATTTCATTGTAGAGATGGAATACCAAAACTTTCAGACATACAAAGTTTGAAATGGATTGATTATGCATAACTCACTCACCCATCACTTAACCGTAATCTCCCGAAGNGAAGGGATACCTGTACTCCAATGTTTATTGCAGCACTATTTACAATAGCCAAGAGTTGGAAACAGCCCAAACGTCCATCATCGAATGAGTGGGTAAGGAATCTGTGGTATATCTACACAATAGAATTCCACTCTGCTATAAAAAAGAATGAAATACTACCATTCGCAAGAACATGGGGGGACCTAGAGAGAATTATATTAAGTGAAACAGGTCAGGCACAGGAAGAGAAATATCACATGTTCTCACTTATTTGTGGNACTTATTTCACACTTAAACATCTCTGAAATCACAATATATCTAAAATTGATGGCCCATTGGAGTTTATTTGTAAGCATTTTTTTCTTTTTTAATTTCTGGAGAAAATAGGAAGTGATGTTGTCTAATAATTATTGAGATAGGTTCTATTATTATTATTCCCACTTTAAAGATGAAGAAACTGAGCCACAGAAAGTTAAGTTACATGCTCAAAAGTTATATTTGCGAGTAAGCGATTCAAACCAAGGAAATCTGGCTTCAAAGGTTGGCTCTTAGCCATTGAGCCATATTGCCTCTTAGAAAGTGTACAGAGGAAATATTTCATATCTTAGAATTGATATAGTGGGGTATGTGGGAACTCTCTGCACTGTCTAATAAATTTTGCTGTTAACCTAAAACTGCTAAAACAAGGTCTACTAATTTAAAAATTAACACAGTATATTTAATAATTTATAAATATACTGTATTAAAAATTAATACATCAAAAATTAATTATCAAAAAGGACTTCCTCTGAGAAGGCTTTAATCCAGGACTCAAGATGTCAGAGAGTTTCTTTCCTAATCCATCCTGATGCTTGTTTACTGACACATGAACACAAGGCTATGATGCCTCTTGGGATTAGGGTTAGGGTTAGGGTTAGGGATGGACTCTGTGCATGGGCTTAACAGTATGATTCACCACTCTACCATTCACGAGCTGGCAACCACTACTGATTATCAAATTTGCTGGCATCAGTGACTACCACTGAGTCCTGATGGCAGGTTGGACTCATCTTCATAGAGAAAGGATGATTTGTCCTCACTGGATTGTGCCAGGGCTACCATTTATGAACCTGTAAATTGTACAATGTCATGGTATCTTCAACAATATTTCTTGTGTTCCAGGTACTGACTTATTGTAAAGATGTTAAACAATGGACTAATGCTAGAGGGATTTTTACAGGCCGTGCCTTACCTCCTGGAATCAATAGTTTTCATGGAACAGTGGATCGTCCTATGAAGTGTCAGCTGTGGCTACAGAAGGAAAAGAATACAGTGTGAGTGTGGACTTTAGCATCCTGAGGAATAAAGGTTTTGTTTATCCCACCGGATAAAGAATCCCAATTAGCTGAAGGGCTTGTTGAAGGCACAAGTAATAATAGAATAGAAAGAGGAAGAAAATCATAAAGACCAGCTATGGTGGACACTGTGATATACCATCCAGATTACCATTCATTGAAATAATTGTTGGCCAAGCTGATGGGAGACTGTCTGTAGGGATCATTCAGTTTCCAACCTCTTCATAGATTGGCTCATCTGCAGAAAGCAGCCTCATCTAATTTCATGCCCCTTCCTGGAGTGTTCCATATCCAGTAACTGATCAATGTGAGGCTTTAGAGACCTGGTCATCTCTGCCAACATGGGAGCAAATCTGAAAGTCATTCTAGCTCTCAAGGTCCCCGTGGGAATGACTGAGGCTGTTGGGCCAGCATCACAGCTGACTCTTCCCATTGTTTACTCTGCTTCCTTCTCTACCCTTCCACTGGTGCTGATCCCAAGAGCCCTCCTAGATAAATCTCCTGCAAGCTAAATGTCATGTCATAGCCTACTTCCCAAATATCCTAACCTGTACCACCATTTATAACCTCATCTCAGTTACAAAAATGAGGAATATAGCTTCAAACCTTATTTCTTTCCTTGGTGTAGTGTGTGTAGTGTGTGTGTGTGTGTGTGTGTGTACTTTCCTTTTCTTCTGTTTTACTAGATTCCACCTTTATATGTATGTTCACAGCATGGGTTATTGCGGACTGACTTTTCATTTGGTTGAAGTGGTAGAATACCAGGAAGAAGCAAGGACTTCATATCCGGAGCTACTTACAGCACCAGATGAGACTTTGCTTTGCCTCCTGTGCAGAAGATGGTGAGTTTTTGGTTGTCCCCGGGATAGTTTAATTGTCTTAGAAGCAATGTTTTTGGAAATGTTAAGAGGGGAAGAAGGATCTGGGAAGATGTTAGCCAAAGTGTGGACTGTGATGGACATTAATCATTTTGGCTGCCCAGAATCTAAAAATGTTCTTTGTATCTCAGGGAAAATCCTATGATAAGTGGAATGTTATTCTTGCTATGGAAACTGAAAGGTGGGCCATTCTATCACCAGTTCAGCCATCTAGTAGCTGGGGCAGTGTTATGTGACCCATGTGTAGTTGATCAGGTCCCTAGCATCAAACTTTTAATATTGAAGGAATAATGCACATATTATGGTTGGTTAAAAGTTATTCTGGAGACTGTGGCAGAGTCATAAGTCCAGTGTCATTATAGCAAAAATCTGGTGGCCGAGGAATGCTGGGCATTCTAGGCAGACCATTTCCAGAGAGGACCTCGGCTGGATTTTCCTTGGTTTCTGTCAGGTGCAGTTGTCACATATTCTTGCCAATTCCATAAGGTACCCAATACCTGTTCAGTCGATTCCTTCTCTGCTTAAGTTAGGCAGAGTCTGTCTCTGTGCATCCCAAACCGTAACTAGTATACAAGTACCCCAGGATCCTCATAAGTCTTAGCAGTACAGATACCTAATGGGGTTGAGGAGGAGTTCAGGCACTTGAACTTCAGGGCAAATCAGTGCAAGGTAGCTGGAGACAGGGGAATGAGCACCCCTCCACTACTGAAATCCCAGGATGAAATACCCTGTTCTTTGCCCTAGGATGCCTGGGTCTTTGCAGTGAGTCAAATGATCTAGGATGGCCAAGCAAATACAAGCAGCAGGGGCTTGCCATTCTTCCATGGCCCTGACTATTCCTTGTAGTCTTTACTCCCAGTTTTCCATATTTATTTGTGATACCAGGACATTTTGTGTTGACAGGAGCCCATCCCAGATATCCCCAATACCTGAAGATAAACAAAAATCTGATTTTATTTATGAGTTATTACTAGTGAATCAAGGAACAGCTGTAACGTAGACTAGGACTGATCACTGAGTAAGTGGCCTAGGGCCATTGGAAGGCCCCCTTTCCAATTCTGTAGCAGTTGTAAAACTGTCAGAAACAAAAAAGCTTGTTGGATTCTCCAGGTCAGGAATTATATAGCCGTAGACCTTTTGCCAGTCAGAGGAGTCCCCTAGTTTATTTACTGAGGTGCATTCTCAAAGCTGCATACCAGACCTGTGAACACCACAGCAATGGCAAGAAAAGAGGTTTCCTGGCAAACGGTGACATACTGCCAAGGTACCCACAAGCTGTTACATACTCCTTCTTGACTCTTATAACATTCTCATGGCAGCAAGTGAGTAATAAATGTTCTCTTATTTATTTATTTATTTATTTATTTATTT
>NW_007727841.1:60458-130034 GCF_000696425.1 Galeopterus variegatus | reverse complement strand
TGTATGTGGGATCCGAACCCTCGGCGGGAGCGCCGCTGCACTTCCCAAGCGGTGCACTATCTAGTGCGCCACCGGGCCGGCCCCCAAATGTTCTCTTATTTAAATGGCAGATGATAGAGAGTGTTATGTTTGTTTAGATAAACCTATAAAAGAGGAAGTTTAATTCATAGCATCTGGAAGGTGGGGAATAGGTCAATCCCTGAAGAGCCAGGAGAAAGGAAGTCCGGGCTATAAAGACCACACTAGGGACCAAGAATGAACAGGGCAAGGCTTCTCTTGCAGTCTGGAGTTGGGGAATTGTTAGCAAAATGCCAACATTCCTTTCCAACTAGGAAGGCTGCAGGTACCTCTGAGGTAGGAAATCATTCATTAGAGGAAAATAATTATGATACTGGCTTGGATCTCATATATACCTGAACTGCAGCACTAATGTACCAGGAACTGAAAGAACATAGAGAGACTTGAGAGATTTTAAAACAGAACCGCCATTGTATTGCTTGTTATAATTAAGCACCCGCTATCTGCTAGCCACCGTGCTAGCGATGCACCTACATTTTCTCGTTTCATTTCCTCAGCCATGCTCTGTGGGAGGTTTCATTGTGTCCATTTTACAGACGAGGCTCAGAGAAGATTAAATCATTTCTTTTTCTCTGTGACAGGCTAAGTCAGAATCCAGCTTTGTCTAATTCTAAAGTTGTTTTTATGGCACTCCAGAGATGGACAAGACATCCACAAAAGATCTGCCCACAAGATAGGCATGTTTGTCCACTCAGGGCTTGTCCCTGTCCTTTTGAGGTTAGCAACCAGCAATTTTTTTTTCTTACCAGATGTACCACTGTCAGATTCAGAACCCCAGGCTGCCCTGAAATTTGATCTAACCTAGTGTGGGCTCTTTCATATTCTTCTGTTCTTTGGCCTCGCGGTTTACATAAAGCACTACATCAATCTAGTTTATCCTGGAAAGAGTTCTGAAAGAAAGCACATCACGTTACATGCACAGAGAAGAGAAGATAAGGGCCTTGGGTTTGAAACAAACTTTGTGTGAGTGCTTTGTTTTGTCACAAGGGCCTTTGTCACGTGGCACTTTAAAAGAACCCAAACAACCAAACCACTGACATGAAGAGTGGTTTTAAAGACATACGGTTTGAATCACCCCTGTTCCATAGAGTAACTGAAATAAGAGCTGAAAATAACCTGTTTGGCCATCTTACCCTTCTGGAGTCAGTACAGATGGTTCTCTGTAGACAAGGCTGCCTCAGTCTTACCATGTTTGATGAGCTAAGTGTCAGCGGACGCTTCATTTTCCTGCTAGATGAGCTGGTCATCTAACAGATCTTACCGCTTGGAAATTTTCCCGACCTCAAGCCAAAGTTTTCCCTTGCTCCTTTTCATCTCAGTATTTCTCCTTTATACTCTTGGGCCTCCAACTCATTCTTTTGTCTAGAAGTTTCCACTCTTTCCAAAAGCTGGCAGTCTTAGGGACCTCCATTGGAGTTTCCCCAGTGCCCAAGCTTTTCTGAATAGTCATCAGCACTTCATCTTCTTCCAAGGAGGGGAACCTCAAGAATGAAGCCCACAGTCTGGTGCCTGAGAGTGGGCTTGGGAGGTGACAGTGAGCTTAACTGAGTTTTCCCCAGGATGTCTCACAATTAGTGTTTCTTAAAAGTTGGTATTAATATATGCTAATGACAGAGAAGAGTGAACACATAGCTCAGAGGGATTTGCATGGTAGCCCAAAGTGACCTGAGATTTCCTTAATGTTACCCATTTTGTCTTAAATATTCTTATCTTAAATGCATCTATGTTTGTTTTAACACAACATTATTTTAAATACTAACCAATGAAATTATTCAATCATCCACCCTTCCCCAACCTGCAACTCCAGCCCTACAAATTTCTTAAGTAAAATTGTCATTGCAGGAATGTGCTTTATGCCAAGTCTGTGAAGTCAAATAGCCCCTGATACATTATAATGAGAATATAAATTCCAGTTTGAGAAGTACGGGAATACTTTTAGAAGTTCATGGAAAAATGGACTTAAAAGATAATATGAATCTTTCCATAAATTTTTTGAAGGCCCCCAGTATGACAGTAAGAAGTATAAATTGCCTAAGAATAAGGTGAGGGTGAAGAATCTAGAATAAAGGGGTGAGAGACTATAGGTTATAGAAAATGAGTATGCTCTATTTTCAGGCACGGTTTGAGTGTTGAATTTGTAAGACTCAGGACAAGTTATTTAACATCTATGTATAACCTCTGCAGTGGAAAAAATGAGGATAACTGATCTCCTTTTGAGATTTTAAAGAGAATATTTGTGAAAACATCTAGCACATGGTTAGTACAGTTGGCAACAAATAAATGTTATTTGCCTTTTCCTTTATTTGGGGAAGAGCTCTGGAGGAGGTCAAGATAAAGAGAAGAAAGCTGTATGAACCTTTTTCTGGGTCATTTCTCTTCCTGGTGTTGCTTCCTCCAACTCTGCTCATCTGCTGGAACAGAAAGCTTTCAGTTAAAAGACTCAGCCCCTACTTAGAGCCTAAGCCAGTCCTAGCCAATGTGGCCGTAGGAGGATTTTAAAGGCCCTCTCCTTACCACTGGAAAGAACTTGGAACTAGTTTTGTTGCCAATATTGTACGGGTGGGTGGGCCATGGGTAACTGCCCACTCTCTGAGCTTCAGTTCTCCTCTCTTATCTCCCTATTCTGACTGGGACTCAGCCTTGGTCTCCTGAGTGCATTTCAGTCACTTTGCTGAGACTGGAGCCTTCTGTCACCACTGCATCTATCCAGCTGGGCCCAGCATCTGCACAGCTTTCACTAACCCCTTCTCATGGGTGCTGAGCCCAAGTGATGGCCTGATCATTAGTGTTTGTCTGCTTTGTTATATCAGCACTCTGTCTGATCCCCCTTCATGTGCTTGGGAGCCTGGGCAGCTGCATAATTCTTATGGGGCCCTTTGCATGAGTGCTGAGCCAAGTTGGTGCTCAGGTCTTTGCTTTTCATGCACAGTATTTGTTTTTTGTTTGTAGTCACTCCAGTGTCTGAACCCTCTTCTGATGTTTGGTGCTTCCTCACTCTCGGCCTTGGTAGCTAGAATGTAGGCACCCGCCTATGGTTGGTCAAATGGATGCTCTTGCCTGAATCTCTAAATTTGGAGCCAATGATTCAGAGTAGCAGGGAAGAGGTGAGAATTTATGCCTGAGTCAGTGGCACCCAGTGTTTCCTGGTATCAGAAGAGACACCCAACTCAGACTGCTCCTATGGCAGGATTTTGGTGGAGGTTTGGGAGACCCACACTCTCTTTGCTATTACTGCCTATTTTTGAGCTCATTTCTTCGTCCTTCCTGTCAATTTCCTGAGCTAGTCCATGCCCTACCATAACTCTCTTATGCTTTAGGCAACTGGAGTCCCTTTTTTTGTAGCCAAGGACCCTGACTCAACAAATTCTACTTTAATCTAGGCTGACCAACGTGAATCATGATGCTGCCACCTGCTGGATTGATTGTGTAATGTCTGTATCTCGGGTTAGACCTACGTCCTGGAAGCAGGGGCTCTAAAGTTCTTTGGGGTAAGTGCTGTGATGTGTCCCCCATTTTTCTGTCAAGGAAGCACTTGTTTCCCCAGATGCAGGGTGTGCACTTGATAGATGGCCTTCTGCTGTCAGCCTCTTCAGTGATTGCTTGTCAGCTGAGAGCCACCTTGCCAAAGGCCACATCCCAGGGTGGTCCATGTGCCCATCTCAGCCACAACCAAGGACACCGAAGGGCCATCCCAGTCCAGAGGTCCTTGTGAGGTTCTCTGAGGCTGTCACTGGACATGTATTGAAGCTTGACCCCTCTCTGTGCTCAATCCTGCTTTTATCCTCTGCCTTAATTACAGGTTGATCTTAATAAACTCCATAAAAATCCTCCTTTATGCTGATTTCCACCTCAGGTCTGCTTCTTGGAAAACTCAGTCTGTAACAGATTTTTTGATAACTGAGTTGTCAGGACCTCACCCAGTTTCTCACAAAGAGTAAGTGCAAGTATCTATTTGTTGGATAATCGAGTGATTCCTTTCATCAGTGGAGAAGCAGCCCTTCTCTTGCCTGAGACTGATCCCCACTTCTGCTTTGGGTCCTATCTCTTCCCACCTTCTCTTGCACAGCTACAGACCCCTCTTCACCTTCTTCCACTTCTTCCTCAAGTTTCTTACATGTGTCTAATCGCTAAATACGGGAGGATGTCAAGGCTGGCTCTTGGGCCCTCTTCTGTAGATGGTGTCAACTGCTCCTATGGACTGTAGGCTCTGAAAGGGTGGCTGGCAAGTCTGTTTGTTATATTCCCAGCACCTACCACAGTGCCCGGCACTGAGTAGACACTCCATAAATACTGATTTTATTGAGTGGAAGTCTGTTTCTTCTACATTTCCCTGTCAGGAAAGAAAGCAAACCTAATTTCTCTGGAAGCAGCATGAAAGAGACAGGAGGACCAAGCCTAGCTAGCGTTGGGAAGAGGAGAATGCTTCTGTTAAGCCCCCTAAGCAACTTATTTCTCTCTTTTCTAGCACATTCTACCATTTCCACTTCTTGGTACCCTTCTTCAGTCATCTCTTCCCTCCTTATTTTTATTCTTTATTCACATTAAAGTGCAAATAATTTACATGGCGAAAGTGCTATTCTCAAAGAAAAACATGTTTTAATAGCAGCAGTACGAATGAAGGATCCAATGAATGAGTAGAACTATGTTCAGGTTAATCATGCACATTGTGTTTGGTTTTTCAAAGGAGAACTACCTANTCTGAAAGGGTGGCTGGCAAGTCTGTTTGTTATATTCCCAGCACCTACCACAGTGCCCGGCACTGAGTAGACACTCCATAAATACTGATTTTATTGAGTGGAAGTCTGTTTCTTCTACATTTCCCTGTCAGGAAAGAAAGCAAACCTAATTTCTCTGGAAGCAGCATGAAAGAGACAGGAGGACCAAGCCTAGCTAGCGTTGGGAAGAGGAGAATGCTTCTGTTAAGCCCCCTAAGCAACTTATTTCTCTCTTTTCTAGCACATTCTACCATTTCCACTTCTTGGTACCCTTCTTCAGTCATCTCTTCCCTCCTTATTTTTATTCTTTATTCACATTAAAGTGCAAATAATTTACATGGCGAAAGTACTATTCTCAAAGAAAAACATGTTTTAATAGCAGCAGTACGAATGAAGGATCCAATGAATGAATAGAACTATGTTCAGGTTAATCATGCACATTGTGTTTGGTTTTTCAAAGGAGAACTACCTACACTACCTCATCTGATACATGCAAGGCTATGAAGCCATTCATATTATTTCTACTTTATAGATGATGAAACTGAAACTCAGAGAGTTTATCCTTTCCAGCCCAAATTACACAGCTAGTAAGCAAAAGATCAGGGGTCAAATCCTTGTTTAATTCTAAAACCCATGCTCTGTCTTTTATATGATGCTGTTGAAGGCAAAACCTAAAATTTCAGGCATATTTGGGTTACCAGGTGGGGGAGGATTAGTCATGTTTCAGCATAGGCCGCTTCTCAATATGACCTGCCCCTGCTTTCTCAAATCTAAAACCTAGTTCCAAAGGCCTCTCAAGATCACTGTCCAGCCCTTTAGCCTTTCCCCAAAGAACTCCTGAATGGAATAGATGCACATCTTTGTTTAGAGAGTACATCCAATTTATAGGCTTTAGGGACAACAGTTGTCATGGGAATCAAAGCGTCAACTAAGATAGAAAGAACAAAACCAAATAATTCAGTGCATAAAGGCTCCACCTCTCCTGATTACAATTTGAAAATTTCACCAGATTTTGGTGGGAGCAAAAGTACTATCATGAAGCTATTTTTCTAAAAGGAAGAGGAGAAAAAAGAGTGGGTCTTTCTTGAGAGAAGAATCAGGTTGTGCCCTGACAGGGAGCTGGTCCCAGGCTCAAAACCCATTTCTCTGGAAAGTGTGGTCTTCCTCTCAGAGTCCTTCATACTGGAATACCAGCTGTGACTATGCTATGCCTTTCATTTGGAAACAAACCTTTCTTTCCAGTTTTCCAATCAGGTTGTGCCCTGACAGGGAGCTGGTCCCAGGCTCAAAACCCATTTCTCTGGAAAGTGTAGTCTTCCTCTCAGAGTCCTTCATACTGGAATACCAGCTGTGACTATGCTATGCCTTTCATTTGGAAACAAACCTTTCTTTCCAGTTTTCCAGGCCTGTCTGTCTGGCCCTGTTTTGGCAGACTATTTGATCACAGCTCAGAGATTTTTAACCTGCCTGAAAAATGCTGTGGATGGCTTTTCCAGGAATGCTAACCTAGACTTAAAAACAATGTTTGATCTTAAGTAATAGTTTCTTTTTCCTTTTTGCTGCTCTCATGCACAAAATATATCTCAATAAGCTGCTGCGTGTGTGTTTATGGAGTTTGAAAGCTGGAAAAGCAATTTCAACACATTGATGGTGGAGAGAGGAAAGTGCCTGAGTCTTGGGCTGAAAGGTTTTGCCCATGGTCTGATTATTCACAGATGTGATGGGCAAACTTGTTATTGATAATGTGGAGGAATTGGCAAAGTATTAGACAAGGAAATGCAATAGTCAGTATCAGTATAGACCCCTTAAGAGGTCTGAGTCATACTTGTTAAACATCTGTGCTCTGTTTCCTTGTTCATTATCTGAAAATCACTCTTACCTACATTTTTAACCATCTCGGTGAAGCTGCCTAGGTAGTTATTATTGTCTCCACTTTCCCTACATCTTTATAATTAGTATCTCCTGAGTGCTCACTACCTTACCTGTGTAAGGCACTATTGAAGTGACTTATGGGCATCCCTTAGCCAATGCCTTATGGCCCTATGAGGTGGGTATTCAGCATTATCTCCATTTTACAGAGGAGGATGCTGAAGTGTGTACAGGTGAAGAAACTTGTCTAATGCCCCAGAATTTGTAAGAAGCAAGAATTCAAATCCAGGCATGTCTGGCTTCAGAGACTGCACTTATAACCATTAAGCCGAACTGCCCCACCTAGAAGCTGCCGAAGGTGCTTGCTTGCTGAGGAGAACTTTCCAAACTGTCTCCAGGTTCCAGCCCTCCAACTGTGGCCTCTCTCCATTCCAGGAGAGCTTGGTAGGTGCCTATGTGATTTTCAGACCAAACATGGGTTAAAAAGTGAACAGGGGAGCCAAAGAGAAGATGAATTTAACAAGCATAGCCCTTCCCTCCCTCTGAATGATGTTGCTGCCTGAAAGCCATTCACTGTTTATTAGCAGTGGAGACAAGCATCTTCTCTGCTGAAAAGAGTTTTATGGCATACAAAGAATGGTGTCTGTGGCATTTTCCTACTTCTGAGAAAAGCAAATGCTGGGCGACAGTATATGAGTGAAGGAAATACAAAATCCGGCATAGAGCATGCCCAGCTATTCTAATGCCCTCTGTGGGCATCATCACCAAGAAAAGCCGTATTAATCTTTTGATGGTCCAGATTTTGTTTCTTCTTTGCTTCCCCTGAGAGGGACACCTTTATTAATGTGCTTTAGAAAATGCCAGAATTTTCTCAGCAATATGACATATGGAGGGAAATACAACTTTGATATTTTTTGACCATCTGGCCCATATAGAAGAAGGAGAGGGGTACTTTTAAGGATGTTTTTAGTGGCACATAGCAGAAAAATAAACTTAAATGGTAATCAGTAAAGAAAATGCATTGATTTACGTAACTGTGAAGTTCAGTGTTAGGGAGCTCTTAGGCCAGGTGTGATCCAGGGCTCAGGGGTGGAACCAAGGCACCTGTTTCTTTCATTGCCCTGCTTTCCCTTCCAAGGGGCCAACATCATTATGAAGTCCCCTCAAAGTTCAGGATGACTCTTTTTTACTTTTACCATCAACATTTGCAATGAGGATGAATAAAAAGAATACAGGGCTGACCGGTCAGCTCAGCTGGTCAGAGCATAGTGCTGATAACACCAAGGTCCGGAGTTTGGTACCTGTATTGGCCAGATGCTGAAAAACAAACAAACAAACAGGCAAACAAACAACAACAAACAAACAAAAAGATCACTAACTCTGCACTCACTACCACAGGGCTGATGGATCTCCTTCAGGAATTGCTTTCCCCTTAGCATCATTTATATCCAGATGTGCTAGAAAATCCTTACAAGTCATCCCAGATAAGGACTTTTTCCTAGCTTGGGGGAACTGATGATGAGTGACGTGATATGACTCACTTATTAACTCAGCTAACATATGCTGAGTAAGCTCTCTGCACCAGAACTTGTGGCATACACTGGAAAATACAAAGAAGAATCAGACACAGCCCTCGAGGAGCCCACTGTCTCCTGAAAGAGGCAGTCAGGTAAGCAGATATTTACAGTTCAGTAGGTAAATCATGTGATGGAGACTTGCACAAGCGGTAGAGTGTAGGGGTTACGTGTAGAGAGCACTAACATTTATGGAGCAAATGTATTTCGCAGGGCCTATTTTCTGGGGCTCTGTGGCTTCAGGTTTAGCTTAACCTTTAAAAATTATATATAGAAATCTTGACCTTGCAAAAGACAGGAGACTTTCTTCAGGCTAGGGTCTCTGATGTGGATGGAGAGTTGTGGCACAGCAAGGTTGCTGGCTCAAGGACAGACAAGTTACTGATTGATATGTAAAGATACAGGGAAATTGCTGTAGGGAAAAACAGTGTTTGCTAAGATCAAGCTTTTGTGGGTGGATCGACTCAAATTCTTGCAAATTGCATTGTGGAATGTCACTTTGTTTTACTGAATGTTACCAGCCTCTACTATTAAACTATAATTGGCTATAACCCCACCTATGCTCTTTTTCTGTAACTTCCTAGTCTGGAGAATAAATGCAGGGTGAGAACCCCAGTTCGTGGTTAATTTCCTAAAGGAAGGAATGCCTCACTCTAGAGGGTTCCAGGAGACTAACCCTTTCGGGGCTTCTCACTGCTCAGAAGAAATGGTCTTTGAGTAATCCTTTGCAGCTCCATCACCCAGGGGAAGAGGGGTGACAAGCCTGTGGGAGGCAAAGCAACAGTTACATGCTTGTGCTTAAGATCTGGTTTCATCACCTACTACCTCTTTGGCCTGAAGCAAATTTCTGAACCTCATACATATGATAATTATGGCAGATTATAGTTTTCCAAAATGGCTGCAACAATAACTCCCATCCTTAAGATCTGGTTTCATCACCTACTACCTCTTTGGCCTGAAGCAAATTTCTGAACCTCATACGTATGATAACTATGGCAGATTATAGTTTTCCAAAATGGCTGCAACAATAACTCCCATCCCACATGCAATGTGACATCACCGTCCACTCCCCCCATCGAAGAGTGAGGTTAAGTTTTCTACCGCCTTGAATCTGAGCATGTCCTGGAACTGTTTTGATCAACAGAACATGGTGGAAATAACACTGTCAGTTCTAGATACAACCTGGTTTATCTGGTCTGGCATATTTCATATCTTGCCTTTTGGAATGTAAGCTCTTGTGATGTTCCTTCTGGAAACCCAGGTGCCATGCTGTGAGAAGGCCAAAGCTCAGGGACAGGCCACGCATAGGTACTCTGTATTTAGCCCTCACTGAGCTCCCAGCCCACAGCCAGCGTCAATTACCAGCCATGGAAGTGAGACATCCTGAATACCCATCCCACTCCACCTTGATGACTCCAGCCCCAGCTGCCGTCTGACTGCAGCCACATGAATGACCTCACAGGACTGCTCCCAGCAAAGCCCAGTCAACCCACAGAAAGATGAGAGATAATCGTCGGTTGTTCTGAGGCAATACATTTTTGCGATGGTTTGTTCAACAGCAATAATCAGAAGAAGGAAGATAATAAAAGCGTGTGCTTCATAAAACTGATGTGAGGACTACATAAGGTAATGTATGTAGAGTACTTAGCAAAGTGCCTGACACAGAGCAAACATAGAAGGGAAGTGACTTAGTCTTGATCTTGGTGTTATCGAGTTTGATTCTGTGGGATTGAGGAAGAGTTCTTGACACAGCTTATGTGCCCATAGGTGTTTGAGGGGTGGATGTGGGTTGGGGCTGGAGCAATGTTGGGGGAGGTGTGATAGACCAGGCAATGTCAGCACCTCCTCTGAGACATCTCCTGGATCCTTCTTACCTGGCTGGGGGAGGGGCGCCTCCTCCAGGTTCTCTGTGGCCACTTTCATTGTACTCTCCACACTGCATTGTAACTACTTGGGAGAGAAATTCTTCACCAGCTAGGCTGGGAGCCTTCTGAGGGAGGGACCTTTGTCTTACTCCCAGCACCTGGCACATAGTAAATGTCCACAAATAAATGAACTTATTTAGCCCCGGTTGCTCTGCTGAGGTTTACATACTTGCCTAGTTTTACACACAATGAAAAAAAGTTCTTGATATTTTTGTCTCCCGCATTAGCAGAGATTTGAAAGCCATGCTCCCGAGAGCAATCAGGTCCTCTTACCTGAACTGATATGCTTCAGCCACCATAATTCAAAATGATGGTTGTTCCCCAGATGCTAGAAAAGGTAAAATTAATAGAATTTATTTTTAGTTCTTTTCTCTTATAAAATTTTCCTAAGTGATGGCTTCACTCAACTATACTGAAATCTGGAAGTTAAATTCAGATTTTACCCCAAAGAATATAGTCCATTATTTTAATGATGATATGTCAATACTTCTTGGGATTCTAAAAGAAAAGTGTCACTAGAAGAGGAATTAAGTTGCTTTTCTCTTTGTAAACTCACAGCTATTTTGCAGGACATGACAGTTTCAACATGTTGGTAGAGTTGTCTCATTTTCAAACATAATTCCTTTCAATAGAAAATTGTTATTTTAAATATTTATTCACTATGATAAAACTAGAACCATTACTGACATTGATAGATAGATAGATAGCTTAATATGACAGTAGAGTTTCATTTGTATTTCTTTCACGGTATTTTGCATGATGGAGAAACCACAAACGCTCCAGTAGAAAATATTGTAATTATTTTCCCTTGCATTAAAGCTTTAAAGTTATCAAGCCCTGGCATGTGTATTTACTAACTCGATTTTTAAAACCCCTAAGGTAGGTATCACTGTCTTCATTTCACCAATAAGAAAACAAAGACTCAGAGAGGAGAGGTGACTTGCTGCCTGAGTGGTGATGTCGATGTTAGGGTGTTGGAGACTGACAGCCTGATGACCTGGCTGCTTCCCAACTGTGCAAGCTCCAGCAGGCCATTTACCTTCTCTGAAGCACAGAGAAACCTCATCTATAAAATGGCATAATAATAGTACTCACCTTATAGACACATGGGTTAAAGATGTAAAGAAAATGCAAAGGAAAATGCTAATAAATGCTAGCCAACAGCATTGTTGTCAAGATTCCCCTACTAAGTGGGACAGACTAAGACTCCAGCCCACCTCCCCTGCTTCCAAGTAAAAGCGTTTCTCCACCGCACTACAATTACTCTCAAAAGTCCTCTGTTGTGTTTCCGGAGAGTAGCAAGCAAAGCTTCTAGCTTCTAAATACTCAGTGGCAAATGCAAAGTAAGTTTTACATTTGTGCTTAGACCTTGAGACAGGCAAACGAAGTTCTCAAGTGGTTGCAATTTCAATGGATTTGTTACTCCTGTTGTGAACTGACACACTACTTTTGTTTGGTGATTTTGGGGCAGCTCACATAACCTCTCTGGACTCTGATTTCTTCATTGGTAAAATTAGGATAGTGCTAGCACCTATTTAATAGGATTGTTGTGAGGATTAATGAAATAGTATATGTGGTGGCTTAGTACAGTGATTGGCTGATATAAATCACTCAGTGAAGCCTTGCCAATTGAAAGTATTATTATAATTATTGTTGAAAAGGGCATCAAGTCAGTGCACATCTCCAGGGGGAGTCAGGGGAATCTTGTAAACTTCTAGTTTAAAGGGCTTCAGCCTCAAAACATTCATTGAGGAGAGTTTCCATCTGTTGTTGGAAATGTGGAGTTTCCATTTGTGGTTGGGAATGCATAGCTCCCACCTATCGTTGGGACTGTGCTGCTCCAAATTCTTTAGTGCAGGAAGTTTCAGTTACTTCTTTTTTTTTTTTTTTTTTTTTTTTTTGTGTGTGTCCTTTTTGAGACCGGCTGCACCACGCTCAGCCAGTGAGTGCTGTGAGCGCACCGGTCATCCCTGTATAGTATCCGAACCCGCGGCGGGAGCGCTGCTGCACTCCCAGCACCGCACTCTCCCGAGTGTGCCACGGGCTCGGCCCTCAGTTACTTCTGATATGTGGGTTAGGATAAAATTGGCTCCTAGGGGATTGTTTCAGTTTTTGTAGGGGTCTACCAGTGACTGGGATATTAGGTCTTTAAATCTAGAGAGGAAATTGATTCTGAAATTCTCTAGAAAGTCAGCTCAGCTATCCCTACTACTTAAATAATCTTAAATGATTTACCTAACCCTTCTGAGCCTCATTTTATTTATAGAATGGGGTATAATGCTTTGCTCATAAGCTTACGAAGAGGCCATGAGATCACATATGCAAAGCACCTGTTGTGGCACCTGGCAGAAGGTGCTCAGTATACATCATTTTCCATTCTCCTGCATACTCATCCCCACTCACTGTTAACAGCTCACAGGGGCCTGCTCCCTTCTCAGGCAAGAAAAGCCACTTAGGCCATGAGAGTACACACCACTGGAACCAATGACTGATTTATTCAGGGATACTATCGGCTGACCCTGGCTTTAATGTGGGATCACTGTGAGGTGCAATTTATGTGCCAGAGAGCTCCAGTGGGTCAAGCCAGGACTAGACCTTATCTGCATATTCTTGCTTGTTTCCTTTCTGCTTTCTTTGCTTCCTTACAGATTCTTTCTGAAGAGCTCTCCTTCAATAAATCACATGTACTGGCCTCCCCGGTTCCTGCTTCTAGGGAACCAGACCTAAGCTAAAATAATTCTCCTCAAAGTCTTTTGACAACAATTCCTCCAGAAGCTGGTTACGCCATGTTTTATCTTTGGTCAACTCAATTTTCCTCCATTCTGACAAGTACCCACGGAACTTGCTTGACTACCAGGAACATTTCACCCAAACAAAACCAGTCTCGTATTTGTTTAAAGGATTGATCTGTGCTCATCTGTGAATGCCATCTTACTTCTACCCTTCTATAGTCTGTTAGAAAAGCAGAGGTTATCTAGAGCCCAGAAAGGATGTGTGAGATTTCTTGATGTGGAATGGCCTGGTTTTGAAATTGGTAGGCTTCTAGAAGCAAATATTTTCATACTGAAATTGGTTAATATATTTGCACAGATTATTCTTTCTTTTTTCTCTGGTTTCTCATAAAGCGAGTTCTGGTGTGTAACTTGAAGGGAAATAAAGACTTCTGCAAGAAAACATTGGGTTTAGCAACTGTTCCATGTGGTTCAAAATATGTTTTAGACATTTAGTAGGAAAAAGTGTGGACTTAATTATAATAGTAAAGATTTCTACCTGCAGAAAACTCCAGGCAGTGGCTGGGAATTGTGAGAAATAACCTCAAAGGAGTATGTACAAAGATTATTCTCACCAGTTAGCTTCAAAGGAGAGAACATGCTGACTAAAAGAAGGGTGAAGGTGGTGGGAAAATGGTATTGGGTGTGAAGGGTGTAAAGGACTTGGAATAGTTACTGTGGACATTTAATGAGGAGTCAGCTATGAATGAATACAAGGATTGTCAACATGCAGGCAGTGCCTGGTAGACATCTGGTGGTAGGAATTTTAGTAGAGCCAAATTCATTCATTTGGTCACATATACATTGAACAGTTTTAAGTGACTTCTATTCACTGGATTCACAGAGATGAATAAGACCCCTTGCGGAGGTTTCCACACTCAGACCCCTGGCAGCTATAAGGAATGGAGCCTGGCTATTTCACTTAGCATAATGTCCTTGGCTTAGTCCGTTTGTGCTGCTGCAACAAAATGCCTTAGACTGGGTAATTTATAAAGAACTGAAATGAATTTTCTCACAGTTCTGGACGTTGGGAATTCCAAGGTCAAGGCGCTGGCAGATTCAGTGTCTGATGAGGGCTGTTCTTTGCTTCCAAAGGGGCACCTCGTTCCTGCACTCTCACATGGCAGAAGGGAGGGAAGGACAACAAAGGGGATGAACACAGTGTCCTCACCTGGTGGAAGAGCAGAAGAGAACAAATGCACTCCCTTGAGCCATTTTATAAGGACCTTATTCCCATCCATTAGGTCCCTGCCCTCATGACTTAATCACCCCCAAAGTGTCCACCTCTTAATACTATCACATTGTCCATTAAGTTTCAACACATGAATTTTTGGGGGCACACTCAGATGCCATTTTATAAGGACCTTATTCCCATCCATTAGGTCCCTGCCCTCATGACTTAATCACCCCGAAAGTGTCCACCTCTTAATACTATCACATTGTCCATTAAGTTTCAACACATGAATTTTGGGGGGCACACTCAGACCATAGCAGTCCTCAAGGTTCATCCATGTTGTTGCATATGGCAGGACTTCCTTATTTTCCATGGCTGAATAATATTCCATTATATGTATATACCACATTTTCCTTAATTATTCATTCATCAATGGATATTTAGGCTGTTTCAACTTACATGAAGTATGTAAAATAACCAAACTCACAGAAGCAAAAAAGTAAAATGGTGGTTGCCAGGGGCTGAGGGAGGAAGAAATGGGAGTCACTGTTCAATTGCTGTAAGTTTTAGATATGCAAGACAAATAAGTTCCAGGGATCTGTTGCACAATACTGTCCTTATAGTTAACAATACCATACTGTATGCTTACAAATTTGTTAAGACAGTAGACTCATATTATGTGCTCTTACCACAATTTATAAATGAATGGAACCTGGGAGCACCTTGGCCTCGGATTTAACATGAAAGAGAAGTGAAGAATTGAAGAATGGGGCTTCTAGGATTGTAGGAAGAGGCTGGCTTAGGAAACCAGTGAAGACAGATGGATAAAATATGGGGAAAACAGGAAGAAGCTGAGACCTGTAGGTCACACCAAGCAAAGAGCAAAAAGAGTTGCCAAGAAAGGAAGGTTGGGACAGAGAGGGTGATTCCATAGTTTGCTACCCTGAAGACAGATAGTTAACGTTTAGGAAGCCCTCATTTTTGGCATACGTAAGTTTTTTCAAACTTTCTTTCTCTCCAACCTGTACTTCAAAAAGCTTGTGGAAAAAAGAATTAAAAGGTAATGTGATTCTTTCCATAAACTTTTTGAAGCACCCTTATGCTTGCAGAATTTTGTATGTGCTCATCAATTTCACCCTTTCCCTGCTCAATGAGGATTACTCTATCCTAGTCTCTATTCCTGAGTTGTTATTTTTATTTTAAAACATAGGAAAATTAGAGAGAAAAGACAGAATTGGAGGATTAGGACAAAATGGAAAAGAATCATTTTCCAGGCTCTCCTTTGTTGTGGAGAATCTGAGCAATAGACAAGACAGAGAGCGAAAGCAGAAAGTAAATATTAATGAAGCTTGGCCAATCTACATATTAAGAAGCTGAGGGAGACACATAAGAAGGAAAAAATCTGGCAAAATGTCAGAGAGAGAGAGAGAGAGAGAGAGAGAACTTTTGTTATTATTTTTTTTTCCTTTTTGTCTTTTTTCATGTCCGGCAATGGATCGCAACCCTCAGTGTCGTGCCCGTACCGGACCGGGACCGGCAACGGGATCGCAACCCTCAGTGTCGCGCCCGTACCGGACCGGGACCGGCAACGGGATCGCAATCCTCGGTGTTGCACCCACACCTCGCTCAGCCAGTGAGCGGGAACCGGTCTGTATGTGGGATCCGAACCCTTGGCGGGAGGGCCACTGCGCTCCCAAGCGGCGCACTGTAGCAGTGCGCCACCGGGCCGGCCCCGAGAGAGAGAACTTTTGGAACAGCTGTAAAATGGGAGAACAGGAGAGAAGAATAAAGGGGATTTTAAAAAATTTTGCCTTGTTTTATTAAATTTCCTATAAGAGATGAAAGTGATATGCTGAATTATTTTAGAGATAATTTTTGTAGCTGTATTGTTTTCTTTGACTGTCATATTTAGTTGGCACTCAGTCATATTCAGGATATGGAAGTTCTATCATTGAATATAACTTCAAATTGATCCATTGATGATCAAATATTAATTATAATAATTCTGCAGTTTACATATGAAAACTTAGGATTATGGCTATTAACTAATTTGTTCCATGTCATAATATTAGTAAGTGATAAACCCAAGGGTTGAACTCAAATTTGTCAAACTCCATAGGTTCTGAGTTTTCTGCTGACTCAGAACAGCTCCAAATGAAAACTTAAACCAGGGAATAGCCTGGTATGTGCTTGATTGCAATGGAGAAGCACACAGATCGTAGAAGTCAGATTAAATGGGCAAACATCAAGCCTGCAGGTGAGTAGGTCGTGATATCTTGGTAGACGATGGGGAAAAGAAGAAAATCATGAGCCAGATTCACAGGTCATTTATCCATTTCACATCACATTATTATCTCTTAAACCAAATCAAGTAATTATTTACTCCTCAATAACAATGAGACAAAATCCTGGGGTTTTACAGATACCCTCAAAGTAGAGAATGGTTCAGGAAGAATGGCATGAATTTACAAATGGTGGGATTATTAGGCAATGGTGGGAGAATAAAAGGAAAACGGTTTTCCATCCCATAAAATAAGATGGGGTGGGTGGGAGGTGAGTGGGAAAAAGTATCTACTTACTGTTTTTTGCAGTGCAGGACTTGAGGCAGTCTCTGAATCTTCTAAATTTTCTGTAATGCAGTTGCATTATTTTTTAACATTTAAAACTATGTTTAAGATGAAAACTATCACATGGGTTCCAGAGGCTAAGTCAAAATTGACTCTGTTGTTACTAAATGTATGTCTCTCGGAAAGGTTACTGTTGGCAGTCTGGGATTCTTGATTTGTAAAATAAGACTTATGATTATATCATCCAATTGAGGTCATCATGAAGAGTTGTCTTATTTAGATAATATATGTAAAAATGACTTCGTAAACTAAAAAGTATTCTACAAATGTTAGTTCTACTGGTAACTAAAGAAATTTTGTGTTCATAGAGCATTATATATATTATTCATATTTCATAATTCTCGTATTTATTCTAATGCCCAATATCTTCCCAAATTGATACAGCATAATTCATTTGTGATGTAAAGTTAAATGACTTGACTTAGGTCACCTGGGGAGTATTAGCAGCAGGATGTGAGCATGGTTCCCTCCGATCTCAAAGCTTATGCCACTGATGCAATCTTGCCTAGAAATGGAAATAACTGCACTTTTGTTAGACGAAGTCCTTCTCTCTGAACCATAAGAAAAATAAAGAATGAAAGGTAACTCTGCAAGCATAGGGCATAAATCTAAAACTGTGAATGTTCTCAGCTAGAGAAAGAAGGAAAATGTGTGTGTATGTCTGTGTGTGTGTGTGTGTGTGTGTGTGTGTGTGTGTGTGTGTGTGTGTGTGTGTGTGTGTGTGTGTGTGTGTGTGTGTGTGTGTGTGTGTGTGCTGGGTGTGGGAAAGGATACCAAGTACAAAACTAAGCTCTGCTTAGACCAACTGAATAAGGAAAGATGGACAAGGAGTAGTTTTTATTTTAGTATTAAGGCTTCAGCATAGTTGTAGTTTATGGTTTAGGGACCCTCCTCACCTTAGACAAGTAGGGGAGATGCTGGCTTGTTAATGCCAGGAGTGGTCCAGAGAGCCATGTGCTCACCTGGGATACATGGTCGGTGAGGTGGAACAAATTTGAAATAACATCTGTTTCTCTTTGACTGTTATTCTGTTACTCTTAGGTGTTGTTTTCCTTTTGCCCAGAAAACCACAGTCTTGAGTATTACTTTTCAATAATATGACTAACTTGGCAATAGAATAAGGCAGACCACTGTTACAGATTCAATGGGAAACAGTTGTAAAAAATTTCAGCTCTCTGAAGAAACTGATCTTTAAATTTAGTCTTTTCTCCAAAGAGAAAGAAAAATGTCATCTCCTCAGAATGTGGAAAGTTAGATATATTTTCCTTCTCCAGATTGTGTTTAGAAACTTTAGGCCAACATTTCATTCACCGAATACCCAGTGTTACCAGAGTAGGATGCCCAGAGCACAGTGGCAGGATTGCAGTAGCTTGCCACCTTCTTCACAGTGCTCTAAAATGTCTCCTGCTCCACCCTCTTTCCCACTTAGCCAGCATGTGCAGGGGCCTAGGCCCAGTTATCTTGGTCACTCGCATGGAGCAATGATTGAAGGGATCAACAGCATTTGTTCAGTTAGTACCCATTGAATGCAGACAGCTCTGTTGGGCTCATCGTGGCAAGTGGGAGAAAACAAAGTGAAATTATTAAGCTGCACTAAGGATACAAAAATAAACAAAATGCTGTCTCTGTTGTTAGGGAGCACAGAGTCTGTTGAGGAGGTTACAAAGCCAAATGCCTACATGGGGACCAGGCAGGTAAGGCAAGTGAGAAAAGAAGGTCGTGTGGGGACAATGGGACTTTGGAGAGGAATTCCTCCGTATAAAGGAAAACCTACTACTCAACCCCAGAAAATTGTTACTATTCAGAAGGATGAACAGGGTGCCCTGATGTTTCAAGAGATACCAGAAATCCAGACTTTTTTGTTTTTGTTATTGAAAATCTTCAGATTTTTACTGTTGGCAGCTAATTTAAAGTGTTATTTTAAAGCATTGTTTGGGCAAAAATAAGAGACATCTATGGGTTGCATATAGCCTGTAAGAAATTATTTTGTGGTCTCTGAGGGGGGACAGACGAGAGGAATAACAATCACAAAGCAGATTGATGGGGGAGGCCTGGGTGCTGTGCATGCACAGAGTCAAGGCACCTGGTCCAGCTGAGGGAGGACAGAGTGGACTTTCTGGGGGAGGTGACATGTGAGTAAACTGTGTCTGCACCATACTGATTAGCCAGAGGGAGGTGAAGGGAGGTAAGGGTTCCTGCATGATTTGCTGGGTAACTGGAAATGGCTTAGAGGGACTGAAGCACTGCACACAAAGTAGGAGCCTTGAGGAATGAAGTCTGAGAGTTAGCTTGGCTCCAGGTAATGAAGGGCTGTGAGCATTCTGCTAGGGAGTTTGCAATTTATGCTGCAGTCAATAGAAAGTTTTTGAGTAAGTTTAAGCAGGGGATTAGAATGCTCAGATTTGAGGTGGAGAAAGACCATGCTGATGGAAAAAGGACAAAAGTAGGACAAATTTGGCATTTGTTTGGAAGCTCTGTCAGTGGTTGGAGTGAGAAAGGAGTGTTTGAATTACGACAACAGCAGCAGAGATACAGAAGAGAGATTCAAGTGATATTTAGGAGGGGGCTTCGGCGGGACTTGATGTAAAAGGTTAGGGAGAATGACAAGCACAGAAAGACTCCCAGGTGTGTGGCTTGGTGAGCTGCATTGATGGTGCCCCCAAAGAAGGAAAGGGGTGTAGGAGGAGTAGCTTTTGTGTTTGAAGTTCGGTTTTGAACGTTTTAGGTTTGTGATGAACAACCTGATGCTCAGGGATACAGCAGAGATGGTCGCTGACAGTATTATCTAGAGAACTGGGTTTTGGGAGTGAGCTGTAGCAGGAGAAGTAGATTTGGGTTCATTGGCTGTGTCTGTAAAAGCAGGGTAGTGAGTGCATGTGATCAACCTGAGGACAGAGGACTGAACTCAACTGCAGACAGGAGGTCAAAGTGGAGGCAGCTAAAAAGAAACAGCCATAGAGGTAGCAGGAAAGCCAGGAGGGAGTGATGCTCTGCAAACTAACTGCAGAGAGAGCCTGAAGAAGGAGGAAATGGCATACAGAGCCAAATGCTGTTCAAAAGGCTAATATGTAGAGACTGATAAATATTTGTCTGTTGGATTTAGCAACAAGATGGTCATAGTTGATCTTGGCAATGGCAACTTTAGGAATGGTGAGGGAAGAAGTTGGCTCAAAATTGAGAAAAGTGAATGGAGGTAAGAAAGTTATTATAGAATACCTTAAAAAAAAAGAACTACTAAAGTATGTATTTGAGGAAGAAGAAAAATAAAAAATAAATAATAAATGTATATTTAATTTTTTGTATTGTCATAAGACCAATTAACATTACATCTATCCTCTTTTAAAAAAAAGTAGTTTGGCTGTGAAGGGAGTGAGAGATAAAGGATAGTAAGGAAAGGAGTGTTTATGGGAAAAGGGAGGGCATGTTAGAGCTGGAAGAGGCTTAGACATGCTTGAGTGCTGATGGGAAAGAGCCACTAAGAATGGGGCAACTAAGCTGCTGATGAGAGAATGACTGGTAGAGTGGGTGACCAGATGGCCCTGTCACATGTTCATCTACAGGCTATTGTCCCTCGAAAACTTTGATCATCTCACTTTGTGCTTTTCTTTCAACCCCCCCTGCTTTTTTTCTTCTTGGCTCCTTATGACGTGTTCAATGGCATCTCTAGACAATATCTCTAGTTGTGGTGGTGCCTGGAAGTGGCTATGAGGGCCAGATGCAAGCAGACACCACTCATATTTACATACACAAGAACAAACAGGATCTATGTTGCTTTTTTTCTTCTTGGCTCCTTATGACGTGTTCAATGGCATCTCTAGACAATATCTCTAGTTGTGGTGGTGCCTGGAAGTGGCTATAAGGGCCAGATGCAAGCAGACACCACTCATATTTACATACACAAGAACAAACAGGATCTATGTAAAGTTGATTTCTACACCCTGTAATAAAAATATATATATACTAAAAATTTTATATTTTTCCCAGAGACGTAAAGTCAATAAATGCAGGTGAGGGCTGGACCCAGGCTACTGATAACCTGGCAAGGGTAGCAGTAAATGTGTTCCTTGGCTGCCATTATTACTTTAGTGAAATTGCAAATTGAAATGTAAGTTTTGTGACCATTTTCCTGAGTGACCAGTCCTCTGTAAAGGAAGAAGTAGAGAACCTTGTGACTTGGTCAGGGATTGAGAGCTGATTCACCAACCTCCATTACAATTTTTTACAGTTGGCATTCACATAGCTCAGGAGCTGTTTGGGTTGATTTTATGCTAAAAAGCTTTAATTGCTCTAAATGCCAAAACCCCTCACACCTTGTACCCTCAGACTAACTCATGCTGGACACTGAAATCTTAGTGAAGTTTCTATCAGTGTGGTCCCCAAAGTTCAAGCAAGAAGGCATCCATGCAAGAGGGAGAGAGTGTTGGAGCCTAGGTGGATTGAAGAAGATGTCCAGGCCTGGGGCAGAGAGAGGAGAGAATCCTGAGGTGGATGGCCTAGGGTGGAGTCAGGGTGAAAAGGCATCCACTTGGATGGAGGCAGCCTGGAGTGGAAAGTCCGAAACCCAGTGGATGAGAAGGATGTCTGCATGGGAGTGTGGTCCGATGAGGAGTAGTGAAGCCTGTGTGGATGCACGGGCATCTCTGGGAGAGGGGGTGGTGGAGAAGATGGGAGATTTATTACATAAAGTGGGATCAATCATGCAAATAAATATATTAAAGGTAATGAGAGCCAGATTTCTCTGTCAGAGAAGGGAGTTACAAATATGAAAATACTTGAATTAACTTGATGGTGTTGAATTAGACTTGAAAGTAAAATTGTGATCTCCTGGTTTTCAATATACAGAGATAGAGAAATGAATATAAGTACACGTGTGTGTATATGTACGCACATGTATGAGGGTACTTCGAAAAGTTTATAGAAAAATTGAATTAAAAGATAATATGAATCTTTCCATGAATTTTTTGAAGAATCCTTATATGTGCAGGTATATATGTGGGTGTATGTACACACACACATACATTTCCCATCTCTGTTCACTAAAACATCCTGATAGCAGGAAGCATCACTAGCACCCAGATCTTGTCTTCTAAATATTGCTTACCACTAAAAGGAACCAAGGATCCTTGAGGAAATGGCCAGTTCCAGGTCTGGATTAAGAAAAATGCAGAATAAGCTTAGAATATCTCCTGCAAGGAAGCAACAAAATGCTCAAACAAGGACGGAGACTTCTCAAAGAGATAAAGCAGCCAGTTTGAAGTGCTTTCTACTGGGAAAATGGAGATGACAGTAATAGGGAGTAATGTGTACATTTGTATAAAGAGGTGATGCCATAAATTTGAGTAAAATAAAAAATTAGATTCCATACAGACATAAATATATAAATGAATAATTTGAAGGTTTAGTGCAGAATGGGACATTTACATAGTTCCAAATGACTTCCTCCCCCAATACTTGCAAATTTCAAAGGAAAAAGAATAACTTAATAGTGGAGAAGCCTAGAAGGCACCATCTCAATTAAATGACAAGGTGAACACCATCAGTAATGGGAAAAATTGAACTCATGCACCACCTGGTAAGATGTAATGAAAAGGTCTCAGCATGGCTTCGGTGACATTCCTGCCAAGGGTGAACAACTTGAATCTAATCATTAGGAAGCATGATTAGACAGACTTAAATTGAAGAATATCCTACAAAATAACTTGGTTGTAATTTTCAAAAGAATTGAGGTCATGAAAGTCAAGAAAAGGCAGAGAAATTGTTTCACACTGAAGGTGTCTCAAGAGACTTGATAACTAAATGCTATGTGTGATTCCTTTCAGTATAAGGGATATTATTAGGACGATTGGTGAAAGTTGAATAAGGCCTGAAGATTGATGGCAGGAATGTGTCAGAGGTAACTTCCTGATTTGGACAGTTGCGTTGTGGTCGTGTAAGAGAACATTCTTGCTTGTAGGATATGCACACTTGAGAGGTTGGAGCACCATGCTTACCCCTGGCTCTGAAATGGTTCATAAAAAGTCTTTGTACTGTATTTGCAGCTTTTCTGTGAGTTTGTAATTATCCCTCAATAAAACCAAGACCATATTAAAAAGCACATTTGGGTCTCACCTACAGAGATTCTTCAAGGAATCCATGGGGGCCCCTGAGAATTGTCTTTTTTCATAAGTTTCTGAAAGAATTTGATGCAGGGGTTGGGTATAGTGTTCAGACTTTGAGGAATGGTGGGACAAATAATAAAACAATAAAGCAAATTGTTAATCAGAGATAGATGTGCAGATTGAACACTTTAAAATCCATCCGCTGGACTGGGAGGCATCAAAACTCTGTCTTCAGCTTAGATTCATTATACTCAACAGACCTGCAGGGAGGGCTATTAACGTGAGGATTCACCTTATGGCATGAATATCCTCATTTTTTTCAGGCGAGAAAACTGAAGCCCAGAAGGTTTAAATAAATTTCCCAAGAGTGCATTTTCCAGCTTTCTGGCTCCTTTGACACCTAAATCCAGACTTCTTCAAGTCAGATCATCTCCTTCCTATCCCCCTACTCTTATATTGCTAATGGTCCAAGAAAAAGGTTTCAAAGTCAACTTTTTCCACATCATCTGTCCATGTTTTTCCTCTCTTAAATAGATCATTCCTGTCAATGGCTTACTGGACTTGGCAACCCCCCTGGGGATCCTTGTTTGGGGCTGGAGGTGTGGGTGATGGCGACACCAGGGTGTGCTTGGATGAACTCTTTGGATGTTCTGCCCAGTCTCATTCCAGGTCAGCTTAACAGGCTCTTTGGATACCACAGCAGTCTTTGGCCTTGAGTGCTTCCAAGCAGAGGAAGGAAATGGCCTGAACTTCAAAGTGAGCCCTTGCATGGTGCCATGAGTTCTGATCGTTCATTAGTGCTTTAATAGTTGTAAATTAATCGTAAATATACATGGAGGCCAGAAGTAGCTGGAGGTGTGGGAACAGGCTGCTCTCACCCTCGTTTCCTGGAAATTTTGAACACATCCCAGTTTTAGTGCTCAGAAGGTTAGGGTTAATTTGGGGGTTATGGTTATTTTCAAAACTTTAAACAGACCTAAGCCTGTTCTCGGGTCTTTTTCCTGGTCAAGTTGGTGCTATTTTATTTATGCCTCATATATTTTATAAGTACTTCTTTTTTTATTCATCTCTCCACTCCATAATCTTTTTTAAAAAGCAACTTTATTAATTCACATAAAATAAGTGCACCTTTTAAACTGTACAATTCCATGAGATTTTACAAATGTAAACACCCATGTAACCATCATGTCCATTAAGATAGAGAATATTTTCATTAGCCAAGAAAGTTCCCTCCTACCCTTTTGCAGTCAGTCCCTCACTATCCAGGAACACTCGCTGATAAGATTTCTATCACTATCGCTTTTGCCTGTTCTAGAAATTCACATAAATAGAATCACATAGAGAATATTTTCATTAGCCAAGAAAGTTCCCTCCTACCCTTTTGCAGTCAGTCCCTCACTATCCAGGAACACTTGCTGATAAGATTTCTATCACTATCGCTTTTGCCTGTTCTAGAAATTCACATAAATAGAATCATACGGCATATATACTCTTTTGTGTCTGGCTTCTTTGTTTAGCATAGTGTTTTTGAGATCCATTCCTATCCTTGAATCTGTCAGTAGTTCATTATCATCTTATTAATATATTATTTTTAATATTACTTATTTAACTGCAGGTTTACATATTTCTTTTTATTTTTAAATAATTTAGGCTTACAGAAGAGTGGAAAATATTACGAAGAGTTCTTATATAACCTACACCCAGCTTTCCCTTATGTTAACATTTTACATAACCACTATATCTTATTAATATATTATTTTTAATATTATTTATTTAACTGCAGGTTTACCTATTTCTTTTTATTTTTAAATAATTTAGGCTTACAGAAGAGTGGAAAATATTATGAAGAGTTCTTATATAACCTACACCCAGCTTTCCCTTATGTTAACATTTTACATAACCACTATGCAATTATTAAAAGTAAGAATTAAACATTAATAAAATACCATTAACTAAACTATAAACTTTATTCACATTTTCCCATTAATGATTTTTTTCCTGTTTCAGGGTCTGACACAGAATACTATATTGTATCTAGTTAACACGTTTCCTTAGTCTCCTCCAATCCATGACAGTTTCAGTCTTTTCTTGTCTTCCATGATCTTGACACTTTTGAAGAGAAGTCATTGGGTATTTTTAAAAATTCCCCTTTATTTGGATTTTTATGACGTTTTCTCATGAGTGGACTGAGGTTATAGATTTTGGGGAAGAATAGCACAGAGGTGAGCTGACATGATATTGGGGTGCATGGTGTCAATATGACTTATTAATGTTAATTTCAATCTCTTTTTAGGTGGTGTCTGTCAGGTTTTCTCACTGTAAAGCATTTTTTCCTCAATTTTTCTATTCTATTTTAGAAGCAAGTCATTAAGTCCAAGCATACTCACGGTGAGAGAAATGAAGCTCTGCCTCTGTAAGGAGAAGCATTAAAGAATTTTTGGACATATGTTAAACTACTACAGTAGTTAATAACTATTTCGTGAGACTACTTTGGATAAAGAATAAAATCTTCCTGAACCCACAATGACTCGAGATCTTTGTTATAGCACCCTAGCCTGTATCCTTTATAATACAGGATATTATACGTATCTTGCTTGACATATTATGCTCTCTGTTATCTAGAGATTCATAACTTTGATTAAAGTCTAATTAGTCCTGGAAAGTTCTCAGGCATTGTCTGTTCACATACTGCTCTTTCTTCATTCTTTCTGTTCTATTTTTTCTGGGACTCTGATGAGATATATGTCAGATATTTCAATTCTATATTCAGTATTTCTTAACGTCTCTTCCATATTTTCTGTCTTACGTGTTCAACATGTAGTATATCTTCTTGAGATGTATCTTTTAGTTCACTTCTGTTATGTCTATTTCACTCTTTAATTAATGCACCAAGTTCTATATTTAAACAATTTTTATTTCATTTCTAAAAGTTGTGTTTATTTTTTCCCCAAATGTGTCTGCTCACCTTTTATCACTTTTTTTCTAGAGTGCTCTTTTTTAAATTTTAATTTTATTTTATCAATATACAAGGTAGTTGATTTTCATGTCCCTTTACTGATTCCTCCTTCCCCCTTCCATCTCCCCACTCCCAACCATCAACATCATATCTGTTCACTTGTCTTAACAAGATCAAGGAATTGCGATTGTTGTGTCTTCTTCCCCACACCCCCTGTTTATTTGTGTATTTATTTATTTATTTTTAGCTCTCACAAATAACTGAGAACATGTGGTATTTCTCTTTCTGTGCCTGATTTATTTCACTGAACATAATGTTTTCTAAGTCCATCCATGTCGTTGCAAATGGCAGTTTTTCATTCTTTCTTATAGCTGAGTAGTATTCCCTTGTGTAGATATACCACATTTCCCATATATACTCATCTGATGATGGACATTTGGGCAGGTTCTAACTCTTGGCTATTGTAAATAGTGCTGCAATAAACTTGGGAGTACAGGTATCCCTTCAACATGATGATTTCCATTCTTCTGGGTATATTCCCAGCAGTGGAATAGTTGGGTCATATGGTAGATCTATCTGTAATTGTTTGAGGAACCTCCAAATCATTTTCCATAAAGGTTGCACCTATTTATAGTCCCACCAACAGTGTAGAAGAGCTCCTTTTTCTCTGCAACCTCGCCAGCATTTATCATTCTCAGTCTTTTGAACAGGAGTGAGATGGTATCTCAGTGTGGTTTTGATTTGCATTTTCCTGCATGAGTGATGTTGAACATTTTTTCATGAGTCTTTTGGCCATTTGTATATCTTCCTTACAGAAATGGCCATTCAGCTCCTTTGCCCATTTATTAATTGGGTTACTTTTTTTTTTGCTGTAACGTTGTTTGAGTACCTAGTATATTCTGGATATTAATCCTTGTCAGATGTATATTCTGCAAATATTTTCTCCCACTCTGTTGGTTGTCTTTTAACTCTGTTAATTGTTTCTTTAGCTGTGCATTAGCTTTTTAGATTGATATAATACCATTTGTTTGTTTTTCCTTTGGTTGCCTACGCTTTTGGAGTCATATTCATGAAGTCTGTACCCAATCCTACTTCCTGTAGTATTTCCCCTATGTTTTCTATAAGGAGTTTTATTGTTTCAGGATGTATATTCAATTCTTTAATCCATTTTGAGTTGATTTTGGTATATAGTGAGAGGTATGGGTCTAGTTTCATTCTCCTTCATATGAATATCCAGTTTTCCCAGCAGCATTTGCTGAAGAGGCAGTCTCTTCTCCAGTGTGTAGACATGGCACCTTTGTCAAAGATCAGATTGCTGTAGGTGTATGGGTTGATTTCTGGGTTCTCTATTCTATTCCATTGATCTGTGTGTCTGTTTTTATGCCAGCACCATGCTGTTTTGGTTATTATAGCTTTGTAATATAGTTTAAAGTCAGGTAGTGATATACCTCCAGCTTTATTTTTTTTCTCAGGATTGCTTTAGCTATTCGTGGTCTTTTGTATTCCATATAAATGTCTGGATAGTTTTTTCCATTTCAGAGAAAAATGTCATTGGAATTTTGATGGGGATTTCATTGAATTTGTAGATCAGTTTGGGTAGTATGGACATTTTCATAATGTTAATTCTTCCAATTCAAGGGCATGGGATATCTTTCCATCTTCTTGTGTCCTCTTTAATTTCTCTCAGCAGTTGTTTGTAGTTCTCATTGCAGAGTTTTTTTCACATCCTTGGTTAACTTTATTCCTAAATATTTTATTTTTTTGGTGACTATTGTAAATGTGTTAGCTTACTTGATTTCTCTTTTTGCATGTTCACTATTGGAGAATAGAAATGCTACTGATTTTTGTGTGTTGATTTTGTATCCTCCTACTTTGCTGAAATCATTTATCAACTCAAAGAGTTTTTTAGTAGAGGCTTTAGGCTGTTCGATATATAGGATCATGTCATCTGCAGAGAGGGACAGTTTGACTTCATTTTTTCCAATCTGGATGCCATTTATTTCCTTCTCTTCTTTGATTGCTCTGGCTAGTACTTGCAACACTATGTTGAATAGGAGTCATGAGAGTGGGCATCTTTGTCTAGTTCCTGTTCATAAGGGAAAAGCTTACAGCTTTTCTCTGTTCAGGATGATATTGGCAGTGGGTTTTTCATATATGGCTTTAATTATGTTGTGATACTTTCTGTCTATACATAACTTGCAGAGAGTCTTTATCATGAATGAATGTTGAATTTTGTCAAATGTGTTTTCAGCATCTGTAGAGATGATCATATGGTCTTTGTCTTTTATTTTATTGATGTGGTGTATCACATTTATCTATTTGCATATGTTGAACCAACCTTGCATCCCTGTGATGAATCCCACTTGATTATGTTGGATAATTTTGTGTATGTGTTGCTGTATTCTATTAGCTAGTATTTTTTGAGGATTTTTGCATCTATATTCATCAAGAATATTGGCCTGTAGTTTTCTTTTTTGTTGTATCTTTGTCTGGTTTTCATATCAGGGTGATGTTTACTTCCTAGAAGGAGTTTGGGAGAATTGCTTCTGTTTCAATCTTTTGGAATAGTTTGGAGAGAATTGGTGTCAATTCCTTTTTGAATGTTTGGTAGAATTCTGCCGTGAACCCATCTGGTCCTGGGCTTTTCTTTGTTGGGAGCCTTCTGATAACAGCTTCAATCTCTTTTATTGTTATTGGTCTGTTCAGATTTTCCATGTCTTCTTGGCTCAGTTTTGGTAGTTTGTATGTGTCCAGAAATTTATCCATTTCCTCCAGATTTTCAGATTTGTTGGCATATAGTTGTTTATAGTAGTCTCTAATGACTTGTGTTTCTGAAGTATCAGTTGTAATATCACCTTTCTCATTTCTAATTTTTGTTATTTAGGTTTTCTTTCTTCTTTTTTTATGTAGCCTTGCAAATGGTTTGTCAATTTTATTTATCTTTTTAAAGAACTAACATTTTAATTCATTAGTCTTTTGTATCATTTTTTAGGTTTCTATTTCATTATGTTCTGCTCTGATCTTAATTGTTTCTTTCTGTCTACCAACTTTGGGTTTGGATTGTTCTTGTTTTTCTAGTTCTTTAAGGTGAAGTGTTAGGTTGCTTACTTGCCATTTTTCCATTCTTCAGAAGTAAGCATTTAATGTGATAAATTTCCCCCTTAGTACTGCTTTTCAGTATCCCACAGGTTTTGGTATGATGTATTATTATTTTCATTAGTTTCAATAAATTTTTTGATTTCTGGTTTGATTTCTTCTTGGACCCATGTATCATTAAGTAGAATGCTGTTTAATTTCCATGTGTTTGTATAGTTTCCAGAGTTTCATTTGTTATTGATTTCTAATTTTAATCCATTGTGATCTGAAAAAATACATGAAATAATTCCAAGTTTTTGAATTTATTGAGACTTGATTTGTGATCTAACATGTGATCTATCCTGGAGAATGTTTCATGTGCTGATGAGAAGAACGAATATTCTGAGGTTGTTGGATGGAATGTTTTGTAGATATCTGCCAAGTCCAATTGGTCTGTAGTGTTGTTTAGATCTTGTGCTTTTCTGCTGATTCTTTGCCTAGATGATCTGTCCAATCTTGAGAGTGGGGTTTTCAGGTACCCTGCTATTATGGTATTAGTGTCTATCTCATCCTTTAGGTCTAAAAGTGTTTCTTTATAAATTTGGCTTCTCTGACATTCAGTGCATATGTATTTATGATTATTATGTCTTCCTGATGAATAAATCCTTTTATCATTATTTAGTGGCCTTCTTTATCTCTTTTTATGGTTTTTGGTTTAAGGTCTATTTTATCTGATATAAGAATAGCTACTCCAGCTCATTTTTCATTTCTACTTGCATGGTAAATCTTTTTCCAACCTTTCACTCTTAGTCTATGTGTGTCTTTACAGGTGAGGTGAGTCTCTTGAAGGCAGCATATAGTTGGGTGCATCTTTTTAATACAGTCTGTCAGTCTGTCTTTCGAGTGGTGAATTTAATCCTTTTACATTAAGAGTTGTTATTGAAAGGTGTTGACTTACTCCTGGCATGTTATAGATTTTTGCTTGGATGTCTTAAGTATCTGTTGTTCCTTTCTTTCTGATTTATTGTTTGTCTTCTGCATTTGTTGGTTTCTTGGGGTGGTAGATAAGTTTTTTTTTCTCTTTATTGTTAGCATTTCTATTTTACTAGTGGGTTTTGTTTTTTCTTGTGTATTTATGGCAGTGATGATTGTTTTTCAGGTACCAAACCAAGTACTCCCTTGAGAATTTCTTGTAAGGCTGGTCGTGTGGTAGTGAACTCCTGCAGCTTTTGTTTGTCTGAGAAATATACTATTTGTTCATCATTTCAGAAGGACAGCTGTGCTGGGTAAAGTTTTCTTGGCTGGCAATCTTTGTCTTTTAGTATTTTGAATATATCCTCCCATTCTTTTCTGGCTTTTAGGGTTTCTGATGAAAAGTCTGATGTTAGTCTGATTGGGGCTCCCTTATAGGTGACTTGCCACTTCTCTCTTGCAGCTTCTAAGATTCTCTTTTTGTCTTAGAGTTTTGCTAATTTGACTATAACATGTCCTGGAGAGGATCTTTTGGGGCTGAATATATTTGTGGATCTTTGGGCCTCCTGAATCTGAAGATCTGTGACTTTCCCTATACCTGGGAAGTTTTCTGCTATTATTTCATTGAATATGTTTTCAATGCCTTTTCCTTTTTCCTTACCTTCTGGAGTACCCATGATCAGGATATTTTTGCACTTAAGGTTGTCTGTTATCTCTCTTAGATTTTCTTTAAAGTTTTTAATTCTTTTTTTTTTTTTTTGTCCTCCTGTGTTACTTCAAGCAGCCCATCCTCAAGGTCAGAAATTGTCTCTTCTGCTTGCACTAGTCTGCTGGTTAATCTCTATGTTGTGTTTTTTATTTCATTGAATGAATTCTTCAGCTCTGCAAGCTCTGCTACATTCTTTTTTAGGACATTGATTTCTTTGTACGTTTGTTCTTTCAGGTCCTGTATACCTTTTCTCATTTCATTGTGTTGTCTAAGTGAGTTTTCTTGTATCTCATTTAGTTTCCTTAGAATTGTTGCTCTAAATTCCTTGTCAGACATTTCAAGGACCTCCTGTTCTATAGGATCTAGAGCTTGAGAGTTATTATTATACTTTGGTGGAGTTGTACTTTCTTGATTTTTCATATTTCTGCTATCTTTCCTTTGGTATTTAGTCATTGTAGCAGGGAATTTCACAGTCCCCTTGTTCAATCTTAATGTCTGGCTAGGATCCTGCAGGGACTGCCAATTTGGCACGGCTGCCTCAGTGCCTGTGGCTGGGAGGTTTGGGCCTCTCTGGGCAGCACAGACTGGCCTAGGCTGGGAGTCCTAGGGTGGCACCTACCTGCTCCATCTTGTGCCTCAGGGCGCGTGGTCCCGGCAACTCTCGGGCCTCTCTGGAGCCTCTCTCAGTGGCGCTGCTCACCTTTTTTCTTTGCTAATATTTTCTTAGCTTTAATTTATTTAAACACTTAATATTTAGCTATTTCATAATTTGTGTCAGGCAATTTTAATATCTGAAGCCTTAGGATATCTAAATTATTTGTTGCTTCTGGGAGTTTAACTCATGGAGGCTTATTTTGCATGTCTGGTGATCTTTGATTATAAGCTCATATATGATTGGTTTTAGTTTGTGGGGATTCCCAGGATCTAACCAAGGATGCTTCCTCCCAGAGAAAATGTGTATTTGTTTCTATATGAAAGCAGGCCCTACTTTGGACCCCAGTGCTTAAGGCAACCACAGCTTTTGTCTTTGCTTACTTGTCCTTCAACAAGTTTAAGGTTATCCTTCATCTTTCTTTCTTTCTTTCTTTCTTTCTTTCTTTCTTTCTTTCTTTCTTTCTTTCTTTCTTCCTTCCTTCCTTCCTTCCTTCCTTCCTTCCTTCCTTCCTTCCTTCCTTCCTTCCTTCCTTCCTTCCTTCTTTTCATTCATTCATTGGTTATGAATATTCATGGGGTACATATCACCACTCATGCCCAGGAACTGTCACCACTCATGTCCAAGATGTGCTGTCCAAATCCATGCTGGCAGCATGCCCATTACCACAAATAGTATTTGTACCCCATGTCCCCCACCCAATTAACCCCAACCTTCCTCCCCAACTCCCTTCCCCACTCCACTTTTTATCCCTAGGTATGCTCTCTCCCTCTGCAAGTTCAACACACCACTGTGGTCTTTCTTTCCTTCCTTCTTTCTCTCTTAGCTCCCACTTATCAGTGACTACAGGTAGTATTTTTCCTTCTGTGCTTTGCTTATTTCACTCAACTTAAGTTTCTCCATGCTCATCCATGTTGTTGCACATGGCATAATTTCATTCTTTTTTATGGCAGAGTAGTATTTCAGTGTATACATACCATATTTTTCTTACCCAATCACCCATTGATGGGCATTTGAGTTGGTTCCATATCTTGGCTATTGTAAACAGAGCTGCAATGAACATGGAAGTGCAGGTATCCCTTCAACATGATGATTTCCATTCCTTTGGATATATACCCAGAAGTGGGATTGCTGGATCATATGTAAGATCTATCTGTAGTTGTTTGAGAAACCTCCATACTGTTTTCCATAGTGTTTGTACTAATTTACAGTCCCACTAACAGTGTAGGAGTGTTCCCTTCTCTCCACATCCTCGTCAGCATTTGTTATTCTCTATCTTTTTGATTATAGCCAGTCTAACTGGGTGAGGTGATATATCTCAATGAGGTTTTAATTGGCATTTCCCCGATGCCTAGTGATGTTGAGCATTTTTTTCATGTACCTTTTGGCCATTTGTACATCTTCCTTTGAAAATGTCTATTCAATTCCTTTGCCCATTTTAAAATTGGGTTATCTGTTTTTTTCCAGGGAATTGCTTGAGTTCCTTGTATATTCTGGATATTAATCCCTTGTCAGATGCATAGCTTCTTTCTTTGTTTCTCTAAAGTAGAACTTGGAGTTTCCATTCTTCCTTTTTGTTTTGAGAGGACTTTTTTTTTTTTTTTAAATGCAGGATTGATTGGTTTGTAGAAAAATAGGCTCTAAGTAGTGGAAATTCATGCACTGCCCTTTTAAACTTCTTTGTATATACTCTTCCTAAAATTGCTTTCCCCTCCCCTAAGTCTGGCTGACTTTCATGGACTCAACAGAGTTGTTTCCACATCCCTCTGTTACTGTCATATTCATAATAGAAGAATGCCATATACATTCTTCTATTTTATTAATTACCTCTTAAAAATGTAAGATGTTATTTATCTTTTTTTATCTTAGAGTTTGAACAGACTAACTGTAGATACATGCCACCTCTTATCTTTTCTGTACCTTTATACTCCTGTACAGGGCTGGCACCTAATAAACGTTGGTTGAAAATTTTCTATTTTTCATATTTGCTATCAAAGTGGTTTGCACATAGTTGGAGACTTGGAGATAATGTTTATTAAATGAAGAATTTCCTACAGTCAAAGGAAAAATGGAAAGTTCAGGTTTTTTCCTTGGAATTATCCCAAACATGACTACTTGTGGAAGGATTTCTGAGTGGTATGAAGAATGAAGACATGGGATAGGATGTCTACATTCTAATTTGCTTTGAAAAATGAAAAGTGACCAAACAAATGTGGACATAAAGAGCTTTTTGTTTTCAAAACTAGTTTTTACCCTAAAGTAACTTAAATTTATACAAAGACATATATGTAACTATGGTGCTCCCTAGTGGCCATTTTCTGCTAAAGCAAAATTGACGGTATTTATCAAACAGGTGTGTTGAATATTCTGAAATGCAGAGACTGAAGCTTTTTGAAGTCAAAGTTACCCATGCAGAAGTCCCAAAAAATTTCCCTTTCTCCAAAAACATTCCAATGCTTCATAAATTACATAATATTGGCTGAAGAAATAAAATTCACTTCCTTTTAAAAAACATACATTCTAAAAATTTTTTCCACCAACGTATTGACATCTGCTGTCTGACAGTCAGAAAGTTGAATTACTCATGATCCATGCATCTGAAGAGCTCAGAATATTATGGGGAATACAGACTTTTTAAAAAAATGTCACTGGGATTAATTAATTAATTATTTAATTTTTGGTGGCTGGCCCGTATGGGGATCACTGGGATAAATTTAATAATATGGGTTTGCACAAAATTCAAAAGGGGAAGAAAGGGCGGATTGAGGATGGTGTAAGGTGGAAGTGACCTTTGATTTATGCTTTGAAAGGTGGATATGCATCTATTGGGGAGAGCAGTAGGAAATGAGCATTCCAGGCAGAGGAAGTGCACGGTGCAAAAGCTTGGAAGGGTGAAAGACGTTGCCTGCACAGGGACTTGTGGTAGTGGCTTGAGGACAGACTACGTATGGGGCTTTGGCAGAAAATATTGCAAGGAGATGAGTACAGGCATCAGAAAATGCGAAGAAATGGGTTAAGATTAAGGACTTGGGTTTGTGTGTTGGAAAGGGGGATCACAGATTTTATTCTAGAAAGTGATTAAATGTTAGTTTTAGTGAGAAACCCCTGGTATTAGCATGGAGGAAGGACTGGTGGGAGCCTTAGTAGTACAAGCCTGTTATAATAACACAGGAAGAAAATCATGAGGTTCCTATCCACTTGATGAGCTTGAATAGACTTGGTGACCAACTGAATGCAGGAAGAATGGAAGGGGTGAAAGATGTTTAGAACCTGTCTGCCTGAATAAAACACTATTAACCACGAGTAGAAGTATAAGGGGAGGACCAAACTGGGGTGGGGTGGGGGACGATGATTAAAGATAGTGAGTCTAGGGCTGGCCCGGTGGCGCACTGCTACAGTGCGCCGCTTGGGAAGTGTGGCAGTGCTCCCGCCGAGGGTTCGGATCCCACATACAGACCGGCTGCTCACTGGCTGAGCGAGATGTGGGAGCAACACCGAGGGTTGCGATCCCGTTGCTGGTCCCGGTCCGGTACGGGCGCGACACTGAGGGTTGCAGTCCGTTGCCGGACACGAAAAAAGACAAAAAGGAAAAAAAATAAATAAAAATAAACTAGTTTTCTTTCTGTCATATCCCACTGCCTCCCTTCTATCATTCAACCAACCAAGTTATAGTTATTCAATGTTCTCTATTGACCCTGACCATGGGGTTTGAACGCCTCAATTACTGCATATTTCTGTAATAACAATTTCATAGTGTGTCAGGGCGTGAGGAAACTGAGGAAACGGAAAGGCTGAGGGCAGAGTCAGGAACCCTAGATTCTAGTCCCAACCTCACCAATACTGTTTCCTGACCTATTAAATAGGTTAATGATGTTTCTACTGCAAAGGCTGCTGTGAGGGTTAAATGAGAGAAATGTTGAGTGAGACTTTACTAGACAGTTGGAATTATATGTCTGGAGCTCAAGAGAGAGATCTAAAGTGGCACTACATATGTGGGGAACATTGGATGTAGTTGAAATGGCACGATTAAGCATGTCTTGGAGAACACATGAAGCAGGGACTTTCAAACTGACCCCCAAAGTGATAGCTGGGTTTTTAGGGGGTCTCTAAGTACCCCCAAATTATACACCCACTTATGTTGCTATTGTGCATTTTAAAGATAGTTTCTTCTATTTTCTTAAAGCAGCCTGTAGTGCAGGTAGGATAAGACAGACTGATACGGGGCAAGAAGAAAATAGGGCCAAGGGCAGATCCTTAAATGATTATCAAGATATAAGACACAGGTGGAGGAAAAACAATGCAGAAGACTGAGAGGAAGGGGGCACAGAGATACTGGAACATCAGGATAGGGTGATGTGAAGTAACTCACTCCAGCAGAAATTTGTAGAAAGGTGGGAGTGGTCATGTGTTAAAATTTCATCAAAAAGTCAAGCAGTAAGAGGGTTATAAAAGTTCACATGGTATGTCATGGTAATTAGTCAATGGCCATTTTAGATACAAGAGAAAGCAGGGTCCGGAGAGTGCAGTGGTGGAGAAGACTGAAAGGATGTCTAGTGTAGCCAGTTACGTGGGTCACCTCATTAAGGGCCGTTCTCTTTGCTTCTTCCCACAAGTAGGGTCTGCCTCTGGGGATAGAGGTGGAAAATGCTGTCCTGGTTTCTCTTTGTAGTAGGGGTGGCCATGTGTCTTATGTATGACCAATGTAAATTGCAGAAAAGTTGCTAGGAAAAATTTTTTTTCCCTGAATGAAAACAGAAGAGGGAATAATGTTTAAGAAGAGCCCTCTTCCCTGTCTCCTGTTCTTCCTGTGTTTGGAAGCAGTTCTGTGCAGATGTGATCCCTAGAGCTAAGGTGGCCAACTTATAACCGTGGGAGATACTCTTGAAGGCAACAGTCAACAGTCTGAGAGGATGGAGGATAAAGGGAAGGAAAGAGCCCACATTTTCAAAGATATTATTGTGTCTTAACCCACGTCTAGGGGGCCAGCTATCTCCTAGCTTCTTAAGTGAGTCAATACAATCCTATTTCTTTGGGGAACTTTTAGTTGTGTAGTCTATTTATTGCAGCCATAAGCAAGATACTATGATGAAGTGGAGAAGGGGAGTGTGAATTATTCTTTCAGGAAGGCTTGGTGTTAATGAGAAGCAAGAAATGGGTCGATAGCTATGTAGTGACATAGAATGGGTGAAAGATTTACTTTATTTTTCAAAATATTCTCATGCAAAGTGGAGGAACCAATGGAAAGAGGTTGGGAAATCTTAGGGAGAAGGTGCTTAGTTAGGAAATCCATGAGGAAGAAGGAAATGGGATTGAAACCATTGTTCTTTATCATAAGATTGAAGAAGAGGCATACTAGATGAAGACATGGCTATGTTTGGGTTTGTGTGAGAAACAAAATGTATAAAATAATCATGTCCCATAGTTCCTATTTTCTTGATATAAGTGGGAAGCAACTTGAGAAAGCAGTGAAGGTTTGGAATAAAATGTTTGAGAAATGGAAGAGCAAATGGATCATGAATTGGTAAAAACTTTTACTTAGCATTGAAGACTTTGCTGAAAATAAAATCATAAAAGTGTACTGGCACCAATTTATCCTATTTAGTTAATAATTTCAGCCATGGTACAATGAAAGAGAAAGCAGATTCTAGGACTGATCCAGGGTAGAAATTAGTAGAGTGAAACAATAAAGGATTAAGAGACTGAGGGTACTGGTAAGAGGCTGCTTAGGGCTAGACCCTAGAAACTAATCTCTGTAGGGAAATAAGTGAAGCCAGGAGAGTTTTAATCACTGATTTGTAGCAAAAATAAAAGAAGAAGATGAAAAAGCAGCAGCAGAAAAAAGAATTATATAAATTGGGGGGAATATTAGTCTGTCCCAGGCACATCACAGGTTTTGAGTGGATTAGACATAGCAAGATACATGCAAATTTGCAAAGTCGGCATTTTCTCCTTCTTTGCTTTCCTCAGTTCACTCCCACTTCTTTAATGTTTTTAAAGTTTCTCCACTCTCTGACTCTCTTTCTTTGTATCCATGCTGCCAGTCTCTGCCTTTTCATTTGTATATTTGGACCATTTATATTTAAGGTAATTATTGACATGTTAGGGTTTAAGTCTGTTGCTTTTGTTTCCTATTTCCTCTATATTTTTCTCTTTCCTTCTTGATTATTTACAGTGTATTTTAGTGAATCTCTTTGTATAGATGTGGTTGTTCTGGGTATTACAATATACATATGTGACTTATTGCAGTCAGTGTATCAACACTTTATCATTTCAAGTAAAGTGTGGAAATCTTATTTTCATTTATGTTCTTTTACCTTCCCCGGTTGTAAATATCATTGTCCTGAGTAACAGATGGTGTTATAACTTTTGTTTCAATGACAAAAAATGATTTATGAAACTTATGGGTATTTTTTTATTTACATGTATTTCTGCTCTTCTTCCTCCATTAACTGGCTGAAGTGTTAATTTATATGGTTGTAAATATCATTGTCCTGAGTAACAGATGGTGTTATAACTTTTGTTTCAATGACAAAAAATGATTTATGAAACTTATGGGTATTCTTTTATTTACATGTATTTCTGCTCTTCTTCCTCCATTAACTGGCTGAAGTGTTAATTTATATTAATAAATTAGCTTATAGTTACATTTAAATAAAAAAATACACTCATAAATACCCATTGGAGTATGTTCCCAGTCACGTCTCCTCTCTCAGGATCAAACATATTTCTGTTCAGTGAGAGCAGTGTCTTTACCTACAAAATGAAAAGGGTTGAAACAGATATTCTTTCAAGTTTGCTTCCACTCTAATCTTCATTAATGTAGTTATTGGGCACTTTTCTTGTGTGAGACAGAAATCATAGCTCTGGGGAGATATTTATAGTCATTTTTGTCAGACTCCAAGCTGTTGAGTTCCTCCAAATTGTATTAAGGGGTTGCTAGTTTCTTTGTTATTTACTTGAGGAAAAAGCTATCCCAATTGGGAAATTATCCCCAACATCATTGTTCTCTAAATGGAAACAGTTTCGTCTGTTTAGATACAGAAGCACATGTAAAGACCCCTAAACTTGTCTTAACAGGCCCAAGTCTGGTTCCCTGCTCCAAACAAAAACCCTGGCTTGGGTTGCCAAAAATCTGTTACCCCACAGCTTTAAACTCCTGGCTTAGCGTTGTCAAAATATTTTTACCTAACCCAAGTCCAGCTGCCTGCCTCAAACAAGAACAAACAACTTAAAAGACAAAGGCTGGTGAAACTGGAAGTCAGCTTTAATTCAGAGACACTAGTGACCTGAGGAAAGATGTTAGGCTAACCACATCTTTCTAGTAAACCTGAGGGAGAATGGCCAGACTAAAACCATCTCAAAGACTCAGATTTACTGAGGGGCTTTTAAAGAGTGGGTTGAAGGAATGGAATGTGGGAAATGAAGAGGAGGAGGAAGGGGGACATGAGCTGTGGGGGCTTCAGACAAGGAGCCAGATATAAGGTCTCGCCAAGGCTCCATCTGTTTTCTGTTCCCATCCTTCCCATTATCTTAGGGTCCTACTGGAGGGGTGGAATCAGCATAGCTTTATTGATGTCTTCCTTGGTTTCTCAGGGTCTGGATTGTATGTGTCTCATTGCAAGTCTGCAGCTCCAGGCTGACTGGGAAACAACTTTGCATTTATGTAAATAATGTCATCTTGCTCTGTAACCAAGTTTCAAAATATCAATACCATCGGAAAAAAGGAAACTCAGAGAAATGCATGCTAAGAAAAAAACTGTGTATTTTAAAAATTTGCCTACAGCCCAGGCAATTTTAGGTCTCCAAATGACTTTAATCCTGCTCACTCCAACACTTGGGGTGTTCATGTAATTGAAAAGAAACTGGCATAACTGGGGTTAGCTCATCCTGGGAAAGTGGTCTGGGAGGAGGGAAGGGGTTAGTTAATGCAGGGCCTTGCAAACCATATGTAAAAGTAAGGTTAGGCTAACCTGTTTGCTATGGGTTAAATGTGTCCCTCAGAAGTTCATGTATTGGAAACATGACCCCCCCATTGTAACAGTTTTAAAAAGGTGGGAAATCCAGTTACAGTATTTGAAAGGTGGGACTTTGAGAGGTGATCGGATTGTGAAGACTTCGCCCTTGTGAGTGGATTATCCATTCATGGAGTAATTAGTTGTCATGAGCATGTTTCTGATGGCTTTATAAGGAGAGTAGTGAGTGAGAGGGTTAGCTCTCTTGCTTAGCCCATTCTCGCTATGCGATATGCTAAGTTTCTGTACAGAGTCACCCTGCCAAGAAGAAGGCCCTTACCAGGTTTGTTCCTGGGACCTTAGACTTCCCAGCCTCCAAAACTGTAAGAAATAAATTTCATTTCCTTATAAATTACCCAGTTTCAGGTATTCTGCTATAAACAACAGAAACGGACTAATACACTGCTGTTAACAAATGGACCTGAAAATAAAGACTCAAACACAAAAGGATTTTCCTCATTCAAGTTAATAACTAAGGTGGCTGGTGGGTGGGAAGCTCCCTTCAATGTGGTGATTCAGAAATACAAAGTCCTTTATATCTTTTGGCTTTGCCATTTCCTGGGTCTAGCCACTTTTCTGCATCCTGCCAGTGGAAGGAGAATTGGAGCATGAGGGAAGGCACTCAGGAGTAGCAAAACTCACTTCTGCTCATTCTATTAGAAAAATCAGTCACAGATGTCATGGACTTAAAATATGTCCATAAGTTTTTTTGACAATCCCTTTTAAAGGTGGAGCTGAAATTTCTCACTTCTTGAGTGTGAGATCGATTTGATGGTTCACTTCTAACGAGTAGAAAAGAGTGGAAGTGGTAGTTTGTGACATCAGAGACGAGGTTATAGAAGACCCTATGGATTCCTGCCTGCCTTCTCCCTTGGGTGACTTGCTCTGGGGGAAGTCAGCTGCTTTGTTATAAGCACACATGCCTATAAAGAGATCCACATAGCAAAGAAGTAAATCCTCTGGACGTCAAAGAGTGAGAAACTGAGGGCTTCTGCCAAGAGCTGCATGAGCGAGGCTGAAAGAGAATCTTTTAGCCCATAGTCTTCAGATGACTGCAGCCTGGTCCAACATCTGATTACAAATTCATGAAAGACCCTGGGCCAGAACCACCCGGCTAAGCTAACTAAGCTGCCCATGAATTCATGATCCACAGAAACTGGGCAATAATAACTTTTTACTGTTTTTAACCACTATGTTTTGGGGTGCTTTGTTATACAACAAAAGATAACTAACACACAGGCCACATGCCGCTGCAAGGAGGGCTGCATCCCTGGCTTGGTGGCTGCTTCTCTGGTACAACTTTATTACTCAGGAAGGGGAGAAGAGATTTCAGTAAATAGTGAGTTATCTTCTCCACCCTGTGGTAATAAATTTGGATTTTGATAAAAGTACAATGGTAAGCTGTGGAATGATTTTATACAGAGGAATGGACCATTCACATGCTTTGTTGTGACAACGATAGAGAACGGTTAGAGGAAATGGGAAGATTAGTTTGAAAGCTTTTGAAGTGGTCCAGGCAAGAACTGCTTGTGCCTTGAAACAGGGTGGAGAAAACAGGGAGACGGACATGTGAACATTCAAACTGTGTTTTGCAAGTAGTAAAATTAAGAGAGTGAAAGAAAGGATTAAAAGTTTTCACCATTCCCAAAAAGTATGGGGGAAAAAAATCCTTTTTAAGTAAAGAGAAGAGGCTTAAGTATGAATCCAAATGAGACAAAGACCTTCTGAAGCCAGTATGTGGTGAAATATTTTGAAGTAAATAGAAAGGATGCTGGTCCAGAATAATCTCACATCAGAAAATTATTACACAGTCCTCTGTAAGTGTCGTTGTTCTAGTTCTTGAGTGGGCAAACTGGGGTGTGTTTTAAACAACAGAATGAAACAAACATAATATAAATTTTTATCCCCAGAGCCAAGCTAGAGCCTGGAACTTAGGTGAATGAAAGCTGCTGTCTTTTGATTCAGGTCCAATATTGCATAGATCATCTCATGTAGTTCTCATAACAACTCTATGGGAGAGATCTATTATGATTCCCATTTTACAGAAAAGTAAACTGAGGCTCAGAGAGGATAAGAAACCTGACTAAGATCACAAAGTTTATAACTGGCAGAGTAGGACTTGAACCCATACATCTCTGAAACCAAACTCCATTACTGTAGGCAGCAGGTGCTCAATTAATGTTGAATGAATGAATGAATGAGTCAGGGTATTCTAATTTGGGGTTTTCTTCCCAGCTCTGCTCAGAACCCAGCACTTCTCTGGCATGTCAAACTTGGCCAGCTTTGGGAGCTTCCAGAGACATTTCCCTTGGATATTATGTTGGCATTCTTGGGATGGGTTGTTGACAATGACAGATGAAAGCCTATTTCAAACACTTTTATGGACAAGTGTGGACTCAGGAAAATCAGAACCAGATAGAAAGAATATAAAGGATTTCCAAATGGCGTCAGTAGCTAACAGACTGAACTGTGAGCATATGTGAACGTTTATTTTGGAGGATTCTCCAAATGCTTGAGGGAAGGATTTTGTATGTGTGTGGGAGGTGGGGTGGGGTGGGGGAATCCTGGAGAGTAGTTAAAGGTCAAGAATAGAAATTCTGACTATAAATGTAAACATCACTTCACTTGTATCTGCAGACAAGAAGAATCTGGTGACCTTGAGTTACTGCAGTGCTGGATCTGGGGAGAACTGCGCAGAACTGATAAGCCATTGATCTGAATAAGCCTGAGTGAACTTGAGTATAGAAGATTAGAGTTGGAATGACTTTAAGCCCTCTGGCTTAAATGTGGAATTTTTCCCCAGGTGGGAATAATAGTCATTTCTCTCATACTGGCCTCAGAATTATTAAAAAAAATATTGTGTTTACTTAAAAATTCAGCTTTCCTACAGAATGTGAATGTGTTATGAACATTTCTCATTCATTTCTCCAATATGAAGTGGAATTTGAGGTCAAAGTTTTGGTTTATAAACAAGTATGGCCAAATATTTTGGAAGTATAATAATGACAATTATAATAATAGTAATTATTATTATAAATCAACAATGAAATTAGGTGATCTTTCAAATTCAAAAGACCTTATTGAAAACAGTATTTCTTCAAAATATTAGAGAGATAGGAAGAGTGGGATCTAGGGTTCTATAGTGATGTAAGAAAACTACAGTTAACAACAAAGTATCTTTGAGTCAAGACGATGGTGAATGTTCCTAACACAAAGAAGTGACAAATGTTTGAGGTGATGGATATGAATGTACCCAAATATCATATTGTAGTCCATGAATATATACAATTATCATGGATCAATTAAGAAAAATAAATTAAAAAGAGAGAAAAAAAAGAAATAGAGAATAGAATAGTGATTAGCAGATGCAGGAAAAGGGAGAGGGAAGGGAGGGCGGGGGAGAGCTTGGTAGACTGGCACAAATTTACAAAGTGACAGTTAGATAGGAAGAATAAGTTCTGGTGCTCTAGGGTGACAACGATACAATGATATTGTATTGTATATTACAAGATAGCCAGAAAAGAGGGTCTTGAATGTCATAACCACAAAGAAATGATAAATGTTTAGGTGATAGACATGCTAACTATTCCGATTAGATCATTATACAATATATGCATATATTAAGACAACAAATTGTGCCCCACAAACATGTACAATGAAAACAAACAAAAACAAGCAAACAAAACCCAACATATACTCTGCAAAGAGCAAAGAAAAAAAAAAAGAAAAAGAAAAGAGAACAGTATTTGGTGTTTGTACACACACGATTTCATTCAATTTTCGTGGAAACAAGGTGAGGTAAGTATTGCAATCCACGTTTTGTGCATAAGCATACACAGGCTCAGAGAGATTGAGGAAGCTGTTCAAAGCTACACAGATAAGAAATGGAAGAGCTAGGATCAGAACCTGTGGCTTACTGAGCTTGCCTTCTCAACCTTCATCTTTATCTAGTATTACCTCAATTTCAGTTTTTCCTTGGGAAATTAGTGCTCCTCTGCATGTAGTTTATGGCCACCTTGGGTTGGGTTGATCATACCTTCAATGTCAACAGATTGTATTCTTTGCAATCCAACCAGCCTTAGTTAGTGCCGCCCACAAGTCCTATTGTATTAGCCTAGTCCACCTACTCCACCTCCAGCTCCTACTTTCTCTTCTTTCCTCCTCCTTACTCTAATTAGGACAAGAAATTTTAAGCAATGAGAGAAATTCTACAAGTTACCATCAAGTTGTCTATCCATCTACATGAATCTTGCCTCCTGTTTTATGGGTAAAATATCTATATGCATATATAAAGTTGATCCTTCTGTTTGTGCCTTAGATCCCATGACTCCATCAATTTTCTTCCCCATCCCCTCACCACCAATTCAGGCACAATTTTTCTGCTTTGCCTAGTCATTTCCATCAGCACACAAAAATTCTATGAGTATAATGTCCTTCATTATTAACAAACAAACAAACAAACAGACAAACAAACAAACAAACCCCAAACCAACCCTTTTTACTCTATAGCATTCTCTTTACTGTCTTGTGTAGCAAACTCCTTGAAATGTTATCTGCAATCACTATCTCCAATTTCTCTCCATCCATTCTCTGTTGAACATAATCCATTCAGTCAATCACCCAATCTTCCCCATGAAACTGCTCTTGTTAATATTTTCATGACTGGGGTGACTGCATATCTTTGTACAGACAATTCCAGTCTCTGATATTCTCCAGGAATAATTTTTTGCTCTCAAAGTGACGTCATCTGGATGAAAAATGATATGTTCACTCTATTTACGACTTCTACATTGTTAAATCCAGCAGTCAGTTCTCAGTGCTCATTATAATTTAAACTTCTAGTATTTAGCACATACTATCACATCTTTTTTTCTTCACTTGGCTTCCAAGATCTCACATTCTCCTGCTTCTCCTCTTATTTTTCTAGAAACTTCTTCACAGTCTTCTTAACTGGTTCTTCCTTATTGCTCCAATCAGTGAAGGGTGCAGTGCCCTAGGGCTCAATCTTTTGAGTGCTCTTCTCCTCTACCACATCTATATTCATTTCCTTGTTAACCTCATCTGGTCTCTTGGCTTTAAACACCATTTAAATGCTAATTATATCCACTTTAAAAATCTTTATCCTAGAACTTTCCCCTGAACTTCAGTGTCATATATCCAACAGTCTTTATCTAATAGCATCCCAATTATAACATGTCAAAAAGTGAACTCTTAACATATCCCTACAAAGAAATCTGCTCCATCATAAATCCAAACTATAGTTTGCATGAGGCAAAAACCTTGAAATCATCCTTGACTTTTTCTCATACCTCGTACTCAAAATGCCAGCAGATCCTGTCCATTCTAACAATGAATTCATGCTTCTCACTATCTCCACTACAATCACATGCATCTCCCACCTGGATAATTTCAGTATCCTCATAAGAGATCTTCCCACTTCCATCTTTGCTTCTTCTATAGGATATATTCTCAATAGGGCAGCCAGAGAAATCCTTTTCACAAATAAGTCATATTATATGTTACTTTTCTGCTCAAACTCTTTTAACATCATGTCTCACTCGGCATGAAAGCCGAATTCCATGCTGTGATCCTCAAGCTGGCTTCCATCCTGCTTCATTTACCTCTCTGATGCTATTACCCTGTTTTATCCCTGTTGCTTACTTTGCCCCAGACGCCAGTGAACCCTTGAGATCTCTCATGCCTCAGAGACTTAACACTTGCTGTTTCCTCTGCTTGGATGACCGTCACACAGGTATTCCTATGAGTTCCTCCCTCACCTTTTCACTAAAGCCTTTCCTTACCACCTTTTTTCCAAAGGCAATTCCTTCCTTCCCTGTATTAGTTTAATAGGGCCATCTTAACAAAGTACCACAGACCATGTGGCTTAAAACAACAGAAATTTGTTCTCTCATAGTTTTGGAGGCTAAATGTCTGAAATCAAGATGTCTTCAGGGCCATGCTCCTCTGAGACTCTGATAGAATCCTTTCTTCCCTCTTTCTCGATCTGATATAGCCAGCAGTCTTTGGCATTCTTTGGCTTGCAACTGTGTCACTCCAATCTCTTCCTCTGTCATCATATGGGGTTCTTCCAGTGTACCTCTGTTTTCACATGGCATTTTCCTTTTTCATAAAGACACCAGTCATATTGGATTAGGGCTCACCTTAATGACCTCTTCTTAACTGATTACATCTGGAAAAACCATATTTCCAAATAAGGTTACATACATAAGTACCAATGGCTAGAACTTCAATATCTTTTGGAGGGACACAGTTCACTCTGTAACATAGACACCAGTCATATTGGATTAGGGCTCACCTTAATGACCTCTTCTTAACTGATTACATCTGGAAAAACCATATTTCCAAGTAAGGTTACATGCATAAGTACCAATGGCTAGAACTTCAATATCTTTTGGAGGGACACAGTTCACTCTGTAACATTTTCTCAACTCAATATTCCCTGTCCCAATTCCCCCTTGTAATTTTCTTATAGTAGTTACTATCATTTGACTTATAAGACATTTTATTTATATATTATATTACTGACTGGAGATATAAGCTCCACAAAACAGGGGTGTTTGACTGCTGTCTTGTTCAGTTTGGACTGCTATAACAGAATACCAGAGACTGGGTGGTTTAAATGACAAACATTTATTTCTCACACTCTGGAGGATAAGGAGTCCGAGATCAAGTGGTTGCATGCCTGGTGTCTGGAGAGGGCTCTTTTCCATTCACCTTCTCATTGAACCCTCACATGGTGGAGAGCAAGGCAGTAGCAAGCTCTCGCATGTGTCTCCTTATGATCCCATCATGAGGGCTCCACTCTCATGACCTAATTACCTCCCATAAGCCCCCTCTCCAAATACCATCACACTGGGGATTAGGGCTTTAACATTTGAATTTTTGGGGGACACAACATTCAGTTCATAGCAACTGCCTTGTACATTGCTGTTACCCTTGTGCTTAGAATAGTGCCTGGAACATGCATGGTAAATAGTCGTAGAAACATTATTGACTGAATGTTGATGCTGCATCTTTTTGCAGTGATTCTTCCACTTGTTTTGTAATCTTGGGGAGTAAAAGGGGTCGTTGCATGTGTAGATTGAAAGAGCATTTAGATCCTGCCTTCTTTTGCAGGGGTTGGCAAACTATCGCCTGTGGGCTGAATCTGGCCTGCTGCTTGCTTTTGTAAATAAAATTTCATTGGAATGCAGCCATGCTCATTTGTTTACATATCATCTAATGCTGCTTTTCCACTATAACAGCAGAGTTGAGTAGTTTCAACAGGGACCATATGTCCTACTGAGCCTAAAATATTTACTGTCTGGCCTTCTACAGAAAGAGTAGGTGTGCCAACCCATGTTCTGCTCTGTTTCCATAACTTTAACTGTGGGGGATCACTGGTCATTAAAAGAGGATTGATTTAAAAATTAAAAAACATTTTTCAAGTACAAGGAAAATGAAGCAGACGATGGCTTTCAGCAGCTCAGTTAATTCAGACCACTGGGTGTCTCTCTTCCCTAAACTTTACAAGTAGTTGTTGAACCAGCCATCAGCCAACTGGGGCTGTAACATTCCAGACAAATATTGACAGTTGCTAAGGCAACTGGGGTAAAGTATTGGCCAGAGGATAATATAGGCGCCAATTGTGCATGCCATGTTTCTCACATAGGGGAGATACAAGAAAGAAAATGAATGAAAAAATATATTTCAAAATCTTCAGTTGTGGCTTAACAACAACCCACAGCTGATATTTATCTTAACTCCTCTATCCTCCTTTCAATTTTGCTGGAAATTAACACTTTGGGGACTTGGAGTCCATTAAGACAGCTAAAATGTATCACAAGGGAGAAATCTGCGTGGGTATCAATTCTTTTTTCCAGTTTTCTCTGGAATTTACTTTTCCAAATGGCTGACTGTAAGGCTGCATGTATTTTTTGGCTTTCTTGATATTGTTACAAAAACAGTTTCTGCAACACCTCTTTTCAAAGATTTCTTATTCGACATTGGAATAATTACCCTTCTTTTTTTCTTTGCCTTCTGCAACATAGTATGAGGGAATTTTTATCTGTGGGAAAAGTTAAGCTTTTGAGGGCTGGCCCGTTAGCTCAGTTGGTCAGAGCATGGTGCAGATGACACCAAGGTCCAGGGTTCTATCTCTGTACCAGCCAACTGCCATAAAACCAACCAACCACCACAGCAAAAATGAGTTTTTGCCATTGGTTAAACTTGGGTTTTTGCCATTTTGCTAGTGCAAAGCTTTCCAACAAGGCACTATTAACATTTTGGGGCAGATAATTCCTTGTCGTGGAGGGTAGTCCTGTGTAGATATTTAGACTTATCCCTGGCCTTTACCCACTAGATGCCAGTGGCAGCCTCCCCAGTTGCAGTAAAAAATGTCTCCAGACATTATGAAATGTCTTTTGGGGAGCAAAACTGTTCCTGGTTGAGAATGCTGTGCTAGTGTATCTTAAACCATATCTTTAGATTATCCTTAAAACATTCTCAAGCAGAACTGGAGTTTCAAAACATCAGTGGGAAAAATGGTAGAAACCTTAGGCAGCTTAAATTGCAAAGGAGAATCTCAGTTTTTCACAAAGGTGAGAAGTAAAGAAATTAAAAAGCATTGTTAAACCCAGAGAGATCAGTTAACAGAAAGAGGAACTGCTTTCATTCAGTGAGATATGAGATAAGATCCCCCAGAGGAAATTTTGAGTTCCCTTTCTGCGTGGAATGTTTAGAAGTCCTGCTACTTGAGATCTCTTGGACAGTGAGAAGTCATTCAGGATGGTCTGAACACGCCTATGCTTTACTGTCCCAAAGTTTTTCCAATGAGTGAGTTTGGCCCCTTGAGTTTGGAGCAGATGGAACTGATTATAGCATGGCATCTAGGGAATTTTACATGACATTTGTCTTCTAGAAAACCATCAACCTGTCCACAGCCCCTGCAAACTGCCCAGTCTTTGAGTCTCTCCTTGAAAACTGAGTAATTCTATTTTCCCCCACTGGACAGGAGGGGCTGGCTGAGGTCATTATGACGATTCGTAAGCAGCATGTTGGGCTGTAACTCCCAAAGGAGCTTGAAATATTGATTTTATGCATGTCATGCTAAAGATTGAGCAGTTGTAATCTTGCTTTGTATATTACTTCTTGAAGATATTAAACGTGTTGGCTTTGCCACCAGCATAGCTGACAGATTCTAATTAATCTTTGTGAAAAGAGTTTGACATGTTTAAATGAGCTCATCCAAATAGCATCAGTTATCCTTCTCTGATATTGCTGATAAATTGGAATGAAGTATGATTTAGAGAAAATAGAAGTCTCACCCTCATATCTTCATTTTTCTTAGGTAGATCAGTCATCGGAAAATGGGTTATAATTTGTAAAGTCTATAAAAGTGCGTTGTGTAACATATTCTGCTATGCTATGCTACCAGTCTATCATGATGGGTTGATGTCCATTTAATGGAGATTGTCTTCTCTAAGTTCTCTAATAGAGGCTGCTTAAAAGCTTTCTAGAAGAGGGTGGAAGACTCAAAACCAGCAGGATGCCTTTTAATTTTTCTGGCAAAGTAAGACAATTAAAGGTTTAAGTCATTTGTGGGAAAACTGACTGATGGTTCAAATGAACTTAACATGTCATTTCTTTTGAGCTTGCAAGTTGCATGTTTTTCTCTCAAATGCCAGAATCATTAACTAAAATATGAGAGTTCTTAACAGATCTTAACAAGTTAAATGGGCAAAAAAATCAGTATCTCAGTGGGTAGTTATGAGCATTGAATGAGATAATGTATATATGGATATTTGGAAGGGAAATCAACCTAATTAGAACCGGAGCTACCCCTTTAGGATAGCAGAGTATAAATTAGACCTAAGAGAGGATCAAAGGCTCCCCCTTTGATAGTTCTAGGGTCATCATTTCCACAAGGCTGAGGTCATGCTGAAAGGAGACACGTCATTTTTCATGATACCATAGTAGACTGTGTTTTTTGGTTTTGGCGGAGCTACCCCTTTAGGATAGCAGAGTATAAATTAGACCTAAGAGAGGATCAAAGGCTCCCCCTTTGATAATTCTAGGGTCATCATTTCCACAAGGCTGAGGTTATGCTGAAAGGAGACACGTCATTTTTCATGATACCATAGTAGACTGTGTTTTTTGGTTTTGGTTTTGTTTTTGAGGAAAAATAAGTCTTTTTTTTAGGTGAGCTCATGAAGGTATCAGCTGACACTCTTGATGACAAAAGATGAAAATCAAAACATTCACTTCGTGCCTCTTTCTGGGACTGTGATCTAGCACTGTCTTCATAAGTCAAACACGACTGACTAGAGCAGACTCTCCCTTAATTCGGGCTAGTGCCTGAGGCATATGAGGAACCTGGATTTGTAAACATTAGGGTGAGTTAAAGGGGCTTTGCTGGGAAGGGGTAGGGTTATGTGAGAGAACAGATTGGACTGTAGAGTGGAAGACTTGCAAGAGGGCTGTGTGAACAATAGAAGAGAATATTAAGAAAATACACAGAATTCACTTGGGGCACCCTTCTTTCAGAGATTTCCTTTCCTAGGGGGGCATGAAGGAATGAGCAAGTTGGATGAACTTAAGTTCTTGCCCTAGTACCACGTACTGTTGTTTTGAACTCTACCTTAATTGACCCTTCATTTGTTCCTATCATAGTTCAGTAAATATTTGGCATGAAAAAGAAAGGTGAGGTGTTTCTCAGGGAAGAGACAGCATTAGTCTTTTGTATCATTCTTCTGGTGATATAATTGGGACAGCAAATTTCCCCTATTTTATCTCTCACTCCTTTGTAGATTACCAAATGAAGCTGTCACAAGCATCAGGGTGATGGCAGCAGGTCAGAGACTTGGAATCAGCGGGTAAGTTCCCTCCAGGCTGTCGAGAAGATACAATTTTATTCCTTCAGTCCACTCTATAGGTTAGCAGTGAGTGTCTTTAGTGATAGGAAAGGAAGATCTTGCCATACTTTAGTTTCATTAGTGCTCAGTAAACGGTAGGTTATTAATTCTCACATAATGATATATCATGTCTTCACAGAATTGAGTATGGTGATTCCGAACATCAAAAGCCTGGGGTGCTTTGCATATCGCTTTCATGAAAACAATCTTACAATCTCCGGTTGCTTAATAAATATTGTCTTGTTAAATTAAATCAGGATAGAAAGAGTTGTTGCCCATGAAACCAAACCCTTCACCTTCATAACACCATAAAAAAATACTTGTAATAGGAGATACATTCTGTAGCATTCGATATGACCTTCTGCAAAGCATAGAAACATGTCCAAAACCAAGATAATTGTCTTATCTCCCACTAGCTATTTATTCTTTTCATTTACATTGCTTGATCTTTCTTGCATATGGTCAGATTTTTAAAAACCTAGCTATATTTCCTTCTGTTTGCAGCACAGTTAGAGTACTTAAACTTTATAGGAAAAATAACTACAAGATGACAAACATTGACTTTTCTTGCTTATTGCTCCATTAATCATTCAGAGGGCTGGGACTAGAATGTTAAATGGGCTTTTTCAAATATCAACCATCTGGATGATTACAATTTTGAATTTATATTCAAATGTCTTAGAGTTGTGTTGATAGCCCATGACCCTTAATAGTAATTTGTTTCAAATGGGGATTTAGAATTTGTAAACTACTTTTACACACATTTTTTCCCCAAAGTTGAAGAGGTTACTATCTTTCTCAAGCTACTGTGGCCTTAATCCTGAACAAAATTGGGAATCTGGTGGCAAAGACAGACCTCTAATAATACAATGGTATTAGATTCCTTTGTTATCTGAGCAAGGCCAAAGGGAATAAACAGTATCAAATAAAATCATGCTGGCTTTAAGTTTAATAGCTTAAGTAAGCTATCCAATTTCTATTTCTTGAAGGACAGATTGGGAGAGAGAGGGTCATCTAGCTGGCCAGGCTCACAAAGATGGAAGAGACAAACTGGGGAGAGCACAGCTGAAAGACATACATCATAAATTGGACCAGGCTAAGGCTAGAACAAGAAGCAATAGAAACGAAGTAAATTGAGGCATAGAACTGAAAGGAGGAATGTGAGAACCAGGAAAGCGAGCATGGAGCAGTTGATGTGGGCAGGTGTGAGCTCTGGACAAATTGCTGAGATGATTGTTAATGGAACTTTGTAGACGTCAGGCATCAGTTTACAAAGGCAAAACTGTTTTACTTAAAGGGCCAGGGACTGACAGTCATAAAGTTTCAGTTCTTATTTTCTTATTCATCTGTCCATCAGTTAATACCTTTATCTACTCTTCTAGTCCCTCTATTTAACCATCCTTCCATCAATTTATCTTTTTATTTTATTTTTTCTCTAATATTTATTGAGTGCTGTTTTTTTTTGCAGAATATTGTTTGACATTTGTAGGCAAGTGACAAGAATTAAATGCAGCCTATAAGGTGTCATCTGTGACTATAATAATGACTAAGATAATTTCAGATTGAGCGTGAGGCTGCTTAATGTTCTCTGATATTCATGGATAAAGGCTCTTGCTTACTTGTGCTTATCTAGAGATTTCTCCAATGTTTGGGTCCCACCTCTTAAGGTAAGGGATGATCCCAAAAATGGTTTCCTAAGCTACATGAGGGCTGTTTGATGGTTTAGCTTATAAAAGAGGCCATCGGTGATCACATAGAGCAAATGCTAGAACTCAATGCCATCCCAGTGGACCAATGGATTGGGGAGTACACCTCCCAAAAATCTTTTGAAGAAAAGAAAGCAAGGCATTGATAAATTGGAAAGAGAAAAGAGAGAAAAGCAAACATGAAAAGCTTGAAAATAAGGCAACACCCTTTTAATATTTCTCTAGGTGGTTCCTCATGAGTTGTGATGTATTGTTAAAACTGAATCATTTAACTAGCAGGGGAATCTGAAATAGTGAAAACACGTAAATAGGCTTTTATCCTGTGGAAGACATAACTCCTGAGTAATTTAAAGTTTGGCCAGTGGCCTATCAAAGCTCTAGATGACCAATAAAAGCACATTTGCCTCTGGGCCTCCTGCCCATGTACAAAATACTATATATACCTAGCAAGCCAGGGTGGGGTTGAGGGTTTGCAGCAGAAATCAGGGGGCCTTGGCTGTTACTATATCATCCAGAGTGGGATTTGAAAGTCCAGGAGATGTCCAAGTCAAAAAATACCATCCCCCCACCCCCACCCCGAATACAATAGAATACATTCTCTGGACATTTTAAGTTATTTATCAAAGAAAAGAAAGACATAGAACTAAAAAGCAGATATAAATTTGAAAAAAATGTATGTGAAACTTAGGAGATTTGACCCCCACCCCGAATACAATAGAATACATTCTCTGGACATTTTAAGTTATTTATCAAAGAAAAGAATGACATAGAACTAAAAAGCAGATATAAATTTGAAAAAAATGTATGTGAAACTTAGGAGATTTGAGAATACTGTAAATCCACAGCTAACATGTAAAGGATTGAAGAAATGTATAAATCAATACAAAGTTTTGGGAGAAAAAATTGCCCATTAAAGGGTAGGGCTTTGGGTTGTTAAGGGGGGGTCATAGAAAATAATACTTGGACTTTATTTTTGTTCTAAGTTTGATCAATCTGCTTTGCATTAACTACCCTAGAGTGTACTAGAGTTTAACACTTGTTAAAGAATCTGTGTCCAACATTTAAAAAATTTACCTGTGATGACCAACCCAATATGAGAAGAGCTATGTGGTCAGTCAGACCTTACACAATTCCAAGTTTTGGTTGACTAAAATATTAACTAATTAACATATTTTTTTCTTGGATGTATAGAATAGGTTGATTTTGAAAATTTTAGTGAGGATTTGCCAAATGGATGAATTGTTTTTAGTAGGTTAAATGGTCATTAAGCTAGTTAGCAATTGGGTTACAAACAAGTGGTTTAACTGAAATGACCCATTTCAAAAAATGATCTGACCAATTCAATGAATCTGCCTACAACTTTATATTTATAGATGTATCTCGATATCTCATTTGAGAAGCCTGACAAAGCAAGTGGTTCCATAAACAAACAAACAAATAAAAAAACCCAAAAAAGTCAAATTTGTTGATTGGTGGGTGTATTAATCCGTTTCTGTTGCTTATAACAAAAAACATGGAACTGGGTGATTTATAAAGAAAAAAAAATTACTGCTTACAGTTTCTGAGGCTGGGAAGTCCAAAGTCCCGGGAACTCAGCTGATGAAGGATGGTGACCCACGGGTCTCACACTGCAAGATGGTGCACGTAGAATTACTGCTTACAGTTTCTGAGGCTGGGAAGTCCAAAGTCCCAGGAACTCAGCTGATGAAGGATGGTGACCCACGGGTCTCACACTGCAAGATGGTGCACGTAGAGAGAGCGGAGAGCAATGTCCTCATTCACTTTCTTTTTAAAGTCCTCCAAACCATGCCCATGACCACCATTTTTAATCCATTTACTTCGGCATGGTCCTACAACCTAATCATCTCGTCAAGGCCCCACCTTTCAATTACCATAACAGGATTTCCAACCCTCAATAATTGCACTGGGGATTAAGCTTCTAATATATGAAATTTGGAGGACACAATTCAATCAATCCACAGCATTCCACCTCTGGTCCCCAAAGTTCATGTCCTTCTTACAGATACATACATTTATTCTATCCCCAAAGTCTTAATTTGTTTCAACTCAAGAGTCCAAAGTTCAGAGTCCTACATGTGAAATCAATACAACTTATCTACTTCCAAAGTACAATGGTGGTTCAAACATAGGTTACATATTCCCACTTAAAAAGGGAGAAATAGTCCAAAAGAGAAGGGTAACAGGTCTCAAACAAGTCCAAAACCCAGCAGGGCAGGCATTAAATCTTACAGCTGGAGAATCAGGTACCTAGATTCCATGTTCATGTCATCTGCACTTGGGTGTGGGGGTTGGGTCCCCAAGTCCTTGGGCAGCTCTGTTCTGCTGGTTTTCCTGGTCTCAGACCACACACCAGCTCTCCCAGGCTGGTGTTCCACTCTAGTAGCTCCACAGGTCTGGGTTCTCCATGGGGTTCCTGCTCTCGTAGCTCTGCTAAGCATGGTGCTGTTGGGGTTTCTCTGCTGCAACCATGACCCCATGTTTCTGCTTGGCATTGCTCTAGTGAAGGCTATCTGTGGTGACTCCACCCCTATGATAGATCTCTTCCTGGGCCCCAGACTTTTCCATACATCCTTCGAAATTGGGATGGAGGCTCCCAAGCCTTCCCAGCTCTGGTATTCTGTGAGCCTGCAGACCTAACACCACGTGGACACTGCCAAGACTTTTGGCTTGTATTTTCCAAAGGTGTGCATCCAGCCACACCTGGGGCTAATTTAGCTACAGCTGCATCAGGCAAAGCAGCTGGGGTGCTAGTGTGGGAAGCAGTATCCCAAGGTGGTCCTGGACAGTGAGCCTATGGAGGGCACCTCAGGCCTGTTCCCCAAGACCATCTTTGTCTCCCTCGGTCTTTGGGCCTGAAATGAGAGGGTTGGCCCTAGAGGCTTCTGCAATGCCTTCAGGGCCTTTGTCTCCTCTCAATAATCACCCTCCCCCTTTTTTTGCATTAATCTTCTTAGCTAAGGGTCACTGGGCTGCACCATTGCATGCTCTCTGCTTCTTTACCACATGGCCAGGTTGCAAATTTTCTAAATTTTTACACTCTGCTTCCTTTTTAAATTCTGGCTTTATGTGATGCCTTAGCTACCATAACTCAGCATAGGCTATTCCAAGTAGCCATGCAGCTTCTTTAATGCTTTGCTGCTTAGAAATTTCTTCTGCCCAATACTCTGGTTCACAACTCAAGTACCAACTTCCACAAAATCCTAGGGCATGGACACAATGCAGCCAAGTTCCTTGACAGTTCACAGCAAGGGTGAGCTTTGCCCCAGTTTCCAGTAAGTCTTTTATTTATATTGGAGACCTTCTCAGAATGGGCTTTCCTGTCCATATTTCTATCAGCATTCTGTTTACCACCACATAACCAGTCACTAAGACATTCCAAGCTTTGCCTCATCTTTTTGGTAGATGATCAGTAAATGTTTGTTAAATCGATTAATGCATTAGTTAATTAATAATTAATCAACTAATTGATTGATTAATAATTTATTGTTTGATCAGTCAATCAGTAGTCGATTGATTGATTGATTAATAATTGATTGGTTAATTAATTAATAAAAGAAAGAGCACTGCCATAATTTCAGTGGCTGGTGAAAAGCTCAAGACCACGTTTCTGACAGTTCTTGGTCTTAAAGTTATCACCCAGTCAGTGGTTTTCCTTGGCAAGGAGCTGCATATGACTCCCATGCCTCTGGCTGGGGAAGTTCCTTAGGTGGTCACCAATGTCCAGAGCACAAACCCTTCACAGTTAGTAGCAGCTCATTCATCTACTTGAGTTTCTTCAGCACCCACTCCTTGTCTCCAACTGGAGAACATGTAGCCCAGGATATAGGCAATAAAGTGAACAGATCAAACATACAAAATTTGGATTCAGAATATGAAGATTTAGGTCCTGGTTTTACCACATAATAGATTTATAATCCTGTGCAAACTATTTATCTTTTTAAAGTCTCATTTTCCTCATCTGTAATTTTGAGATAAAATAGTACCAAACCATAGGATTTTTATGAAAGACTAAAGTAAATGAGGTCATCTATGTAAAGCACTTTGCATACTGCCTGGTACCTAAAAAGTTTGATAAATGTTAGTTTTTCTCCTCTTTCTCCACATCCTTCTTTTTAATTTTCTTCTTAAATTTCATATATTCTAAAATAAACATTAAAAATTTTTTGCACTTCTGAAAGTCATATGAGTCTTACAGTTGGTGGTGTGTCCTAGTTCAATTGGCAGAATTTAAAAATTTCTTCTTGATACATAAATTAATAGTGTATCTTACAATGGATGGCACCTAAAGTGAGATAAAATTTGGAATTATTGTTATTATTTCTGCCAATTTCACTATGTGAAGTATGCAAAAATATGCAAGAGGCTTCAGTGTAAACATGATGCATCTTTCTGGATCATCATTTATACTTGAAGATTTGGGTGAGAAAATTTAAATAATCTAGCCAATAAGAAATTTCATCAAAGTTTCAGATCCCCATAGTAGCCAGCCACCAAAAAAAAAAAAAAAAAAAAAAAAAAATTGTAAATGTTATATTTATATTTAAACAAACATAGATATATTAAGGAGAAGTCAAAATTTACCTCAATTTTTAAGAGAAAATGTGAAACACCACAGAAACTTTGGCGTGAGATGTTAGGTTTCTGCTGCCGGATCCTGCAGTATGTTCAGCTGTTTGGAATATTGTGCTGGAAAAGTTTGAGAAGCACTGTGTGAAGCAGTGGTGGGAAAAACCAGACAAGATCCCTGTTCTCATGGAGCACAGAGTCTAGTGAGAGACAGACATAGAAGCAAATAAGGAGGTCTGGTGTTTTAGCTGCTATGATGGTAATTGTTACAAGGAACAGTTGAGCACAAAGGAGGAAGTGGTCAGTTCTTTTGGGGGCAAAAGGGTGCTGGTTCAGAAGTCTTCTTAGAGAAGGTGAACTTAAAGTAGGTTCTTGAACCATGATGTGGAATTTGGAAGATGACATGGCACTCTCAACAAGATCCTTGTAGTTTTTATCCTCTCTCTGGGGGGGCTGTCATACTCTACAAATTATTAAGGAAGATTCTCACTGCTGAACATTCAGAGGAATTAGAACTCCCTCTTACTGGGCTCTTCTGTGCCAAGGTCCTCCAAAGATCTTGTGGGTGGCCTTGCTTCAGCAGATCAAATCTGGGTCAGTTTGGAGCATATTGACCCATATTTAATCCAAGTTGAAAACTTTGTAACATCTTCCAAACTTCTGAGTCTATGCTACAAGCAGAGCCTGCTTTTCAGATTTTGCTAGTAAAATATAAACCCAAGCTACATCTTCTTCTTGGACTGCAAAATATTTATTTCCAAGCTCCTTTTATAGAACTGGTGGGTTGTTCATTCTGTGAAACCCTGCCATTTGAATGAAACTGCATATTCTTTTGTAGAGCTCTCTGGGCTGAATTTCAGACCTTCATTTTCTTGTCCTAAAGAGAATGAGACACATCCTTTAGGAAGATTGGTACAAAGTTGCTATGCTTACCCTTTGCACCTTCTGATTATCTTTGGAACAGCTGGCTTAATGTAATAGTAATTCACAGTCCTCAGCAGGAAGGCTGCAGAGAATTCTTCACTATTCAGAGTTCAGTAAGTGCCAGCAGTGTTATTGAAGTGGTAATTGAATTTTGTGAACCCTCTGTGGTTAAGACAGCATAGCAGTGCCTGCAAGAGCCATGTGGTGTGGTTAAGATGAATACATTTCCAACAATAATGGATCTTCAAATTAATCTTGATAGCATACAGCCAAAAGGACATACTGTTTTGATGATTTGAACTATGATATTGAGAATTCTGGCATGAAACCAGTTCAGAAGTGTGACAATATATACCTACATATAAAGAAGACATTGAGAGAGAAATCTAATACTGACCAGGAATTTCCAGCAAAAGCTTCATTGATAATCTCATCAAGTGCAGATATGTATGTGACAAATTATCTCCTTGTGTAGTCAAAGATTCTTGCCTCACTGTTCAATTGAATCCTTGTGTGGAAAAAGAAAAGATAAATCCGCAAATAATTTTCAATGAAATGTGCTTTATCACCACACCAGCAATAAAGTACTTTCAAAATTTCACATTCATAGGATGATGTCAACAGTCTCAGTCTTTTGCAATGTCGTTTCTAAAAGAGAACATTTATAGTTTGGGAAAATAGCACGAAAATGAAAACTATTGGAATTGTTTTGGTTGCTGAAAATACACTTGGCCTCAGTGGCTGTGGCACTGGGGAAAGGAAAGAGCTTTGGCTGAGCTCAGGCAGACCCTGAGTGTGAATCCTAACTCTTCATTTACTGTGTCCTTAATAGGTCATTAACTTGTTTGAGTCTATTTACCTTTCTCTGTAAAAATGAGATCAATAATGTCTACCTCTGACCATTAAATGCATAGAATAAGAGGCAGCACTTGGTTCTACTAAATATTTACTACATTAACAGCTGTTGTTTTCAGGCCTACTATGTGCCAGGCACAGTGCAGTACTTATGAACACATATTATCTTATAACACTGTGAAGATGGTATTTATGGTGACGAATTCCTCCCAGTTTGTCTGTGGCTGTCCCGATTTTACAACTGAAAAGTTTTGAGTCCCAGAGACCATCTCAGCCAGGACAAAACTAGAGCGATTGGTTACCCTGTCAATTTATGGTCTCATCTTACAGATATGGAAACAGAAACTCAGAGGCTGTGCAATTGCCCAACATCCCACAGCTGGGAAAGAATAAGCTTGACATTCAAACCCAGGCTAGAAGGACTCTTAACCCTGTGCTCCTTCTGCAGCCCTAAACTGCTCAGTAAAGGTTACTTCCCTTGCCCTATTACTAGAATATTCTGAACTTTGCAAATATTTGTATATCAGACCACATTTTTTCGACTGCCTGTAATTAATAGTTTCTGGAATGCATGCATGTGTGTGTTTGTATATGCTGGAGAGTGGGGAATTGCTCTCCAGAGGACACAAAATAAAAGTGAGTTTAAAAACCTAACATTTATTTCAAAGAACATTGTGTCTCTTGTCAATGCACAGACCATTCATTCATTTATTTATTCATTATTCAACAGCTATGCAGTGAAGTCCCACTGTGTGTCAGGAACTTGGCAGGTACAGAGGAGACTAAGATGATGGCTTTTACAGGCTTGTCATGGAGTTATAAAGAATCAGTTGTAAAACAGGGTGAGAACTTTGATGAAGAGGCAAACCTACATATGGAAGCCCCTGCAAGCACATCACCTCCGATCTCCCCTCATGCACTGTGCTCTTGCCACGGGGACCTTCTTAATGCTCTAAGCTTATCCCTGACACTGTTTTTGTTTTGTTTTGTTTTGCTTTGCACCAGCTGTTACCTCTGCTGGAAGATTCTTTCTCTTTCTCTTTGCCATTCAGATGAAATAAAATGTCATCTCTTCAGAAGAGACTTCTTGACTACTCCAAGCTAAACTAGCCACCCAGAAATTCCCTATTATATCATCCTGTCCTGATGATCTTCATAGGGTTCATTTATTCACTATTTGATATTTTCCTTCTTTGATTGTTCACTGCTCTTTCTGCCTGCTTTTCCCGACAGACTGGAAATTTCAGGAAGAAGACGTAACTTGCTTATTTTATGGTTTATTTTATTCAACAAACAATATATTATTGTTTTAGGCTGTGTTCCCAGGAACTAAAACAATGCTGGGGACACAGAAGCAATCAGAAAGTATTTGTTGAATGAATGAAATGAATGAATTAATCAATGTCTTGGATGCTGGAAGAGGCAGCTAACTCAGCACAAGTGAGTAGAGATGTGTGTGGCTCAGTGCTTGAAGGGACGTCTCTATTTGGCCTTTGTTTTCCCTGGCTACTTGGTAGTACATTCTCCGTTAAAAAAATTGGTGGAAAAAAATCTCAAAAAGAAAAAAAATGAGAACAACCTGATATAATCATTAATAATATTTTGCTGTACATTTTCTTTTGACTCATGTTCATAGATGCTTTTGAACAAAAACAAATCACTTTTTCATAGTTCTATGCCTTTTTTTCTTATAATTTCTTTCCTTATATTCTCATTTTAAAGTTGCTTTGTTTTTCATCATAATGGATATACTATGATTTATCTAGTCAAATCTATATTGTTAGATCTTTGTTTCCAATTTTTTTGCAGTTATAAACAACATTCGATTGAACAGCCTTAAAGATTTATAATCTTTGCAAATACCTGTGCAGTAGAATAAAGTAGAAGCAAAAGGACTTTTGTTTGAATTCTAGATCCACCAGTTTCTTTTAATTTTTTTTTAATTTCCTCATCTGTAATATGGGGACATGAAGAATTCCTACTTTGTTGGATTGTTGTTCAACTTAAACAGGATGGTGCAAGTAAACAGCACATTGTTAGCTGTCCTTAATAATTTCCTATGAATAAACCCTTAGAAGTCTAATTTGCTTTCTGAACTATCTGTAAGGACAAATAGAAACTAGCTAAAGAGAGGGGTGGGAAGGAGGCTGCATACAGAGTAAGGAAAGTTGAAGAAATAGGAAAGTGTTTTTTTTTTTTTTTTTAATTATAGAAACACTTTAGACCTACACTGCATCAGCCAGAAACTGCAAAACACAAAACTGATGTTAATCGTGACTTTCACGCTGCCCAGATGGCAGCCCTGCTCATGGCCCTGCTATGTCTCATCATTGGAAATATGCTTTTCTGGGTCTGTGTCAAGAGGAGAGTGATCAAAAAAATGCTGGAGGTTAAATTGGGCCACTGGGAAGACGGAGAGCTCTTTAATTAGAGAAGGAAGCCAGGGAGGTAAGTTTTGCTCGTTCAGACAACAAGTTCAAATTTTAATGTATAAAGGTGTCTGGTGGGCTGTCCAGGAAAAAAAAAAAATCAGGGTTTGAGATGTTGCTTTGAGTAAATGGTGTGGAAAATATTTGAGGCCTTGGCAGTGGAGATCACCTAACTCAGAAAGAGTTGTCTTTCGTTTCTGTTCTAAAAAGGAGTTATAAGCTCACCCCAAAATATCCATTTTGATTTCAATAGGTGTTATTGATTGATGTCCCATTTAATTCATAAATTTTAATTTTACTTTTACTTTCAGTAAACAATAGTGTTAAACTTATAAGCACAAAAGTAACGGCAGAGTCACACAACGATAATATCATGTTTATTTAGCAATGTCTGACAAGTAAAGAAACTAAAAAGGATATTTTACAAATGTATAATTTACATTTTTATAAATACTTTAAAGGAGAAAAGTGGAACACATATGATGACATTAGAAGAATGTGTCAACTTAATTTTGCAGTCTTTCTTATAGTCTGACAAATTAGACACATGTAAATATATACATATATCTTGTTTGTGAGTTTACATAATTATGGCCCAAGGATAAGTTTTGGGCATGTCTACAATAATTCTAAACTGCCATAAAATTTGTGGTCTCTCACCACCACAGTTATGTTGATTTTGTTATTTTTCAACATTCCACTAAAAGCATATTTGAAAGTCATCAGAGGTTGCAACCAAGGGCTTTGAGTCTCAGTTTGCTTATCAATAAGATGAGATGACCCCTCCTAATATGCTCTGCTTCTGCTGAATTAAATAATTAGTGAGCCTCAGCAGCCTCCAGCATACAAATGCATGACGGCTGTGAGGGCCCAGTCATCTCTGCATCGGGAGTTTTCTGTTTAGCTTCTTTCTATCAGAAAGGAGTCAATCTGTCTGCAATGGAGAAAGTTTAACACATCAGTCCTCTTAATAACAAACATTTCATTACTGTAGATATAGCATGTTTCCTAATGTACAACTAAATGGAAAATTAATAGTCTCTGGACTTCCCTTTGAAGAGCTGTATGTGTCCTTGAATCTTGGGCTTGGAAGCTCAGAGTTGAATTACCCAAAAAGGGAGCCTAGTAGAAGACCCTCTGGGCCGGCCCGGTGGTGCACTGCTATAGTGCGCCACTTGCGAAGTGCGGCGGCGCTCCCGCCGAGGGTTCGGATCCCACATACAGACCGGTTCCCACTCACTGGCTGAGCGAGGCGCGGGAGCAGCACCGAGGGTTGCAATCCCGTTGCCGGTCCCGGTCCGGTACGGGGGCGACACTGAGGGTTGCGATCCGTTGCCGGACACGGAAAAAGACAAAAAAAAAAAAAAAAAGAAGACCCTCAAGTCAAACCTAAATATATGGTCAAATATTTGTATGATGACACATTCAGCATGATCCTAGACTTCAACATATCATTCGTTACATTGACATCTTCTTGGAATTGCACTAGTGCATAACAAAATAAGGTGAGGGTAATGTGATATAGTCTACAAAGTAAATGGTATATCTGACTGCTTGAATTTATAGAAATTTGTATTTGTAAAAAAACATCACAGGAAACTAAATTATCCCTAAGCCATATCCTGAGCTTACCTTGATTCCAAGTTTATAGTTAATCAAATCTTTCATTAATAAAAAGCAGATATAAAGGTCCTTATATGATCACAGAAAATACATAGGACTCAAGGGTAAAATAATGTATCTTCGTTATTTTTCTTATGTTCATTTGATTGTGGGTCAGGCTGCAGCTAGTTTGCCTCTGTAGGAGGGATGCTTCTTGACGAACATGTTACACTTCCCCTCTTCTGGTCTCTAGCTTCAGCTCCTGGAGGTACGCCTCATTATTCTTAGGACAGCTGGTGTGACAGGTGCAGGTCCCAACAACCATCACAGGTTTCTTGACGATTTGCTCTGGGGAGCACTGGAACTCTACCTGGATAGTTTTGGTATTGTGGGGGGTGCAGCAGCGGCCATCGCTGCAGATCCCACAGAACCTGGGTTTGTAGGTGTGCAGGCTGGTGCAGTTCTTGAACTGTAGATGGATGGCTTTGAGAGATTTCCTAGTGCGGAGACACTTTTTTCCTTTCTAAGAAAGAAGAAGAGGAATGATGCACGGAATGTCTATGATTCCTCTGAGGGATGATTTTAGGGGTATGGAATAACCTGCTAGCTGCCTACCCAGTATCCACTGGTTTTTCTTCTTTGCTAACAGAACATTCATTTTGTTTGGGCAGTGTCATCAGCTAAAAGCATTTGCTTCTCCACAATATCTAGGAGGTAGCCATGGCCTTGTGATAAAGTTCTGGCCAGTGCTACATAAACCAATGGAATTTGGGAAATCCTTTGCCCTTAGGACAGGTACAATTCTTTATTGCTTTCTGCTTTCATTTCCCTTTCTGCCTGGAATGCGAACACCATGCCTGATTGTGTCCAACCATCTTTTGACCTTGAGGCAATGAGCATGAAGGTGAAAGCATATGTATGATAAAGAAACCAATGTTTTAAGCTACTGTAACAGACTGGTGTTATTTTTAGCTAAATACATTCTTAGGTGTTATAAAGAGAAAGGGAATTACTAGCATCATTGCGTGCCTACTAATGTTTCAAATACTTTTCAGACATTAATCTACTTAACCATATTAACAACATTTATTCGTAAAGGGAACAATTATTCATGGAAGGAACAATTGCTCTAGGTTTATAGATGGAAAAACAGAGTCTCAAAGGCCCGAAGTGATCAGAAAACATCCAGTATTTGAATTTGTCTGACACAAAGTCCATTCTTTCTATTATTTGATGACCTTAGGAAATTCTAAGATAGTGGGATTTAAGGTTATTTTCCATGAAGGCAAAGTAAGTGAGGAATTTATTTAAGATTCCATCCATTCTTTCTATTATTTGATGACCTTAGGAAATTCTAAGACAGTGGGATTTAAGGTTATTTTCCATGAAGGCAAAGTAAGTGAGGAATTTATTTAAGATTCCATTAGTAATGGTTAATGATGAGTCCCAATGTTGATGATTCAGCAAAGAATTGACTCTGTTTTCTTTCCTACTTATATTTCTTCATCCTCTCATTTGCTGCATTTCTCCACTGCTCACCTCCCTTGGTACAGCCCGCAGCTTGTGGGATGATCAGACTTGAAATTCTCTTAAATCAGTAGCTCTCAAACATTAGTGTACATCAGAATCATCTAGAGGGTCTGTTAAAACAGATGGCTGGACCTCACACTCAGTTTCAGATTCTGTACATCTGATGTGGGGTCCACAAATTTGCATTTCCTCTCTATCAAGCTCTTAGATGCAGCTGCTGGTCTGGCGATCTCCTTTAAGAACCACTGACTCAGATTTGAGAATCTCTTGGAGATAAGGAAGTAATGATTATCATGTGAGTATTTTCCTAGATTCCAAAAAAATTTCTAGAATCTTTATGACATATGTATACTATACATTAATATAATATAATATAAATAATATAATATAATATAATTAGTATAGTATAGTATAGTATAGTATAATATAATATCCCCTACTATTAAATGGGATGCATGTTAAAAGAAAAAAATACAAATATTGTGAAAAGAAACAATAGAAAAAAGCCAAATTTTAGAGGCGTGAGATGGAAAGACCTTATTTAATAAAGAAGTTACTGTGTCCTTGAAGATATTTAAGGGCGTCTTGTTTCTTTTTTTTTGTATTTTTTAACATTTAGCATGTATTTTTGTTAACATCCACAAAAAGGCAATAGGCCAGCGACAACCCTGTGTGTGTGTGTGTGTGTGTGTGTGTGCGCGCGCGTGCGCGCGCGCGTTTGTGTGGGCAAACCTGCATGAGGATGCTTCAAAGAATTCAAGGAAAATTTGTATTTTCTTTTAATTCTATTTTTCCACAAACTTTTTGAAGTACCCTCTTTCATTACATGTAAGTCAAATATCCTAAAGTGTAGAAAGGTGCATCTTCTAGGGTTATAATTTTAGGGATATGATGTTTCTAGGTGTTCTTTATAAATTGGTGGAAGAAACTTAAAGTTAGGTTGGACCTCAAAAAAATAAATCATATAGCTAAGTAGCCATATAACTAATGCAAACACTAGGGATTCTTTTATTTTACCAATAAATAGGAATTTTAAATAATGATGACTAATGTTAACAGAGTACTTAATCTATGCCTAGAACTTTGCAAATTAATTCTATTTAATCCTCATGACAACTTTCAGGTAGGTACGTACTTTCAATGGTCCCATTTTATGGGAAGGAATTGAGGCTGAGAGGTTAAGAAAATTGCCCAAGGTCACACAGCTAGTTCATGTGGAAAGGCAGAATTTAAAGCCAAGCTATTTGGCTCCAGAGTTGTCCAGTAAGTGTTAGATGTTATTGTCTCAGTGTAGAAAGATGTAAATTTTAAATTGGTAAGGGTTGTTTTATTTCCGTCTTAGGTTTGTACAAGGGTCCATATAATGGTTCAATTTGGGCAACTGCATTTATCTGACAAAGGGCTCTGGTGACAAGGTCTGTGATGTCATCAGGAACCAATCAGAGCTTCTGATCTGCATGCCTTACATCCAGCATTAACACACTGAGTTGATATAATTCCAGCAAAAAAAGGAAAGAAATTTGCTGTTTTATTTGGCTCATATTGCCTTATGCTGGCAAATGTACTATTTCCACTAGGCTTTTAAAAATACCAAAAATAATTCCCAGACACCCATTCACTTACTCATCAATAATTGCTTATCATGCACACAATATGTACCATGTAAGGTATTGGGGACTGAAAGTAAGGCAGACATGGTCTCTACCTTGTTGCTTTACATAGGGTGAACCTGAGGCATAAAAGAAACTGAAGTCAGAACTGACCTCTCTAAAATCAGCTAGTCTTGACAAGTGTGTAAACAGTTTTCTCCAGGAATGCAATTGGGTTTGCTAGACTGTTTTCAATTGGGAAAAGCATTACACTTGTTTATCCTCTCCCTCTTTACCTGTAGAACTGCTGTGAGTTGCCTGGAGTATTTTAATACATTAAAGAGAGAGAGAAAAAGAAGACACTCAGGCTGGCTTCGGAACCTCTCTGCCTTTTCTTTGGGGTTATTTCCCAGCTAAAGCTGACCTCTGAGTCAACTACTGTCACAGTGACTTTCTGAAACCCAAGCTCCGAGGAGGCAAGGCCACTGCCTGCATGATGACAGGTTTTCTCCAGGCTCCTACCTTATCTGTTGGTTGCTCGGGCTCTTGTTCACAAGGCCGCACCATGCAGAGCCGAGTCTGTTTCACCAACTCACACTGCCGATTCCTATTGGTGACCCGGGTGGAAAAACCCATGCCACAGCTCTTGGAACACGCACTCCACTCTGTGGTAAGTTCAAGGCAGTTGATACTTGAGTCAGAGACTTCAACTCCTAGGGTGGCTTCTGACCTGAAGGCTATGGGATGCATAAATAAAGACAGCTATATTGGGTAAAATGTGGAGATTGAAAAGTGGTCCTTTCAGCTATCATTAAAAGTGGTTCTCACTCAGTTCTGTATCGACTTAACCCCAGTGCTCCCAGGGCACAAAACAGGATCTCTTTATTTATAAAGCCCAATTAGGTAACATAATGCCTGACACATTGTAGATCTTCAAGAAATCTTTGGAATGAGTATCCACCTTGACCTTTAGAAGTTTAGGTGAATTTGCTTTTAAGAAGCTTAGTACTTTTAAGAGTATAGAATAGTACGGCATCAACAACCATTCCATAAACTGTAGCATTTTCAGCATGTGATTTTGTACATAAAAAGGACCAAGATAAAACTTTAATTGCGATGAGCAAGTAGTATCAGGCAAGTCAGAATAGTGATGAAAGGAATATTTTGCTTTAGAAGGGTAGAATGGGTTGTTTTGGCTTTGACTACAAAAAGTTCTGTCCCAAAATGTAGCTTGGGGCACATATTCTCTTTTACATGGCAGTTTTCCTATATTTAAGGCATGCATGGCTGATAATTTCTGACCTCAGAAATACTGTAAAACTCTGGATGTTATCATTATAAATAATATGGCTGATTGAAGGTTTTTAAAATATTCTCTACTGCCTCTTGAGATTTTTTTCTTAAAACAAACAAACAAAAACCAAACAAAAAAAACCCCCAATTTCATTTATAAGGTAAAACAAACAAACAAAAATAACAAAACAAAGTTCCTGATGCAAACAAAAACCAAACAAAAAAACCCCCCAATTTCATTTATAAGGTAAAACAAACAAACAAAAATAACAAAACAAAGTTCCTGATGTGTCATTTGACCCTTCCTACAGCATCTGGAAAGATGACATTTCTCTGTGACACTTGTCCAGGGATGAGCAGCATTCTTTAGGGAGACTAGTTTTGAGAGAGCATAGATAGTGCACAGAATCCAGAAAAGAGAACTTTTACTTACATCTTTTTAGTGCTAATAAGAGTCACATGGGAAGGATGGACTAAAATACAAATAGCAGTCATTCAATTAAGACAAAAATAAGGCAAAAAAGTGACTGAATTTGGGAAGTCCTCTGTAGGTGAAATTGTGTGCCTACTTCAATAACTTCGCTTGGATTTAAAGACATGGAGTGTTTAATCTCACTGGGCAATCTGGAATCCATGGCTGAATGGCCAGAAACTGAGGCCAGTTTCTCATCACAAACCCCAAAGATTTCAAGTTCTTCTTGCCTGCCTTTACCCTGTGCTGTGACCACCCCTAGTGTTTTCACCTGAGTTTCTCACCTGGAAGGGCAAGTCCTCCTAACGTCCCCTTCTCATTTGGGCCACAGACCCATTTTTCACAGCACTCTCCGGGCACCTCAACTTTTCTTGGATTTGGGCAGTCAGGTTGGGGCAGTAGCACGTCCAGCTGACAGCGGGGCACACAGCCAATCTGTCCATCTCTGCAGGTGCACTGGAATTTACAGCTTGGCTGGAATTGCTCTCCACTGCGGTAAATGACCCCATCGAACACACAGTTGTCTCCTTCTACCACTAGAATATTGGGGAAGCAAAGCAGAGAGGAAAGAGGAGAGAGAAAAACAAGAACACAACACACTGGAGAAGCTATTCAAGGACATGTTCAAAACCCCAAGTCATTCCTTGTCTAGTTCAGGCAATCTGGTTTCTCATGCATCTCCAGTGGAAAGATGTCCTCACAGAGGCTTCTGAGAGCAAGAAGAAACCTTCTAGACCATCCAAACCTGCCACTTATTTTATGAGTGAGGAAAGAAGTGTGCAACTGTGAAGTGACTCCCAGGTCCCCATATCTGTTGCTCCCAATGATAGTCATTTTGCAAGAGCCTCCTTACATTCTCATACTCCAGCAGCTTAGACTTAAAAAGAGAAAAAATGCACTTCATATTCTCCAAATTGGTTAACCCATCAAACTGGGAAGGGCGTAAGGATTCCTTGGCATTCACAAAGAATAAAGTGTCATGAGCTTAGAGAAAAAAGTAAAAATCTACCCAAGCCCTCAGATAAAGGGAGGCAGGGACTGCCTCCAAGTGCGATGGTTCAGCACGTGGAAGATTGATCCCCCACTGATTAAATTTTATGAGTCTGGATTGGCTAATTACCTGTATTTTTTTTTTTACTGGAAGCCCAGACGGGTGTTACATAGTTGTCGCAGGAGACTAGGGGCTGTTTTGGCTCAAAGAGGACACTTACAGGTGTGAAAACAGACCTGCTGGGCTGCAGTTGGGGGAACTGTGAACGCGTGAGTTAAGTTCAAAATTCCATCATCCTCAAGTGTTCCCCTGGAAATGTCCAAAGGAAATGACCTCACTGGCCCTTAACTCTGTTCCCCTCCCCTCTATTTAGAGTCTTCTCTAGGGAGGAAAGTGATGAGTGCTTCTCACCTCCATGGGCAGGTGGCTTCTGGCTTCTGGCGCTTCCCAAAGCCCCAAGCTCCCCCAGACTATGCCTGGCACACAATGAGTGCCCCATAAACGTTGCTTATTGCATTATTACTATTATTATTATTATTATTGCTATTATTGTTATTTGCTTATCACCCTCTGGGAAGGGGAGGAAGGGGAGAGGAGAGGAGGATCAGCTCCACCAGGTGCGCGCTAAGAGGTCGAGAGGCGGTGGGGACAGCATTACCCATGCAGATGCCAGTCTGGTTGCTGGGGTCCGCGCTGCGGTCACAGTAGAGGCCAATGCTCTCGTCGCAGGGCTCAAGCTCCGAGCAGCTCTCGCCGCGCTGGCGGGCGCACAGCAGACAGCAGGAGCAGCCATCCAGCACTGCGCGCACCCCGGGGGCGCAGGTCGGCGGCGTCGCGGGGCACTTGTCTGGGCACTGGGAAGGACAGCGCTGAGTTGCAGCGACCTAGGGGCGGGCGAGACAAGAAGAAGAAACCCCTCAGCAGGGACAGTCAAAGGCGGAGCGAACCCTAGGACCGAGCAAGGGCCACCCAGGAGGGCAAAGTAGCCAGGGGCACCTTAAGGGTGCGCGGCTTACCTGTCCCAGGAGGTGGAGGAGCAGGAAAGCCAGGCAAAGGCACTGCTTTCGCAGACAGAGGCTCGTGCTCTGCACACCCTGCATGCTCAGGCTTCTCTGTCCCGCTTCTACAAAGGGAGACTTTCTGCGCCGCAGATTGGCCGTGCTCGCCTTCCCCGAGGTCGGGCGCCCCGCTCACGGCCAGCGCCACCGGCGCAGGTTTTATAGGGCGCTCCTGGGACGCTCACAAGCCGGTTGGCTGCAGCGCAGGGAGGAGGGGGGATCGGCTGGGTGGGGAAGTGGAACGAACCCCGAGGTTGCCATGGCAATTGGCCGTGGATGCTGCTCTCCTTAGGGCGCGGCGCCGGGCCTGCGTGTGCCTGTGTGTGGCGACTGGCTTTTCCCAGCGCGCCGGGAGGGACTGGGTGGAGTCCCGGGGCCGAGACCCAGGGCTCGCTTGTGCGCGTGGGAAGGAAACGCCCG
>NW_007727841.1:58719-60014 GCF_000696425.1 Galeopterus variegatus | reverse complement strand
TGGAGTCCCGGGGCCGAGACCCAGGGCTCGCTTGTGCGCGTGGGAAGGAAACGCCCGTTTCCTCCTGGAAGTTGCTTCGCCTTCCCCTAGGACGAAGACACCGCCACTCCCCACCACCCTCCTGCAGCATGACCGTTCCAAGTAGGGCTGCAAACGTGGGGCTCTCCTAACGGGATGCCTGAAGTTTGGGGCCATCTGTGGGGGACTGGCAGGAGGCCCAGGGCTTTAGTCATAAGGGAAGCACATGCAAGTTTGTCACCGTTTAGGGCACTCTTTGAATATGTTGAGAGGGAGGGGACGGAGGGGGGAAAGGAGAGAGTGAAAGAAGAAAGAAAAATTGTGTGTGTGGGGGGGGGGAGAAAAGAATGGCTACTTTAGGATGGAGGATGCTACTGGCCAAATGGCAAAGTTCTTTTGACCCTAATCCTTCCAAGCTTCCCTGAGTCTTAAGCCCCAAGTTCCACAGGTTTGGTAGAAATAAAAGTAAAAGACAATAAGATAAAAATAAAAGAAAGGGAAACTTTCTTTCTGGTAGAGGAAACCCCTGAAACACCTGCTGTATCGTACCCAAAGTAAGACAGCACCTGTAAATGTCCAGGAGCCTTTGAGACCGTGCTAAGTGGGTCGGTGCAGTTCCACCACTGTCGAACCTCAGGGAACCGGGGCAGGAGGGAGGGCGGCCCTCGCTTCACTTGGCTGAGCCCCAGCAGATCGAATACCTCTCCCACCTGGCCCCACTGTCCAGAAACGGCTGCCGTGGAGTGCTTGTCACTCTCATGAGAAAGAGAGTGGTTTGACTGCTCCAAAGATAACATTTCTTGAAGGATTTAGAACAGTGTTCCCCTTCTGCTTCAACTTTGCTGTTGCCCCTGGGAAAACTCTACCAGCTCCTTTGAGGATGGCTGCTTTGGAAAGACACCTTATAAGAAAAATTATACAGGCCTGTGATGTAACTCTAGACTCGAAAAAGAAACAAACTGCCTCTACATCATCTGTCTCCAGCATGAAGGAAACCAAAGGCAGCTTGTGTAAGGGGCCAGGCCCCCAGACGCTGAGGTCATCTCAAGGCCCTTCAGCATAGTTCTCTGAGCAGCTTGGAACTGCTATGACGTGCTTCCAAGCCTCCAATAATTCTGCTTTCATTGAGGTAAACGAGACTGAGCAATACTCAAAGCTTACAAACAGATAATTTGCTTTCCTGACTAGGGCATTCATGTATTCTTGATGTTGATGCGCTTCGGGGGTCAGCTGGCCTGGCGATGTCTCCACCTGACAGCACATCAGAATCAACCAGC
>NW_007727841.1:57998-58675 GCF_000696425.1 Galeopterus variegatus | reverse complement strand
CTGAGCAGCTTGGAACTGCTATGACGTGCTTCCAAGCCTCCAATAATTCTGCTTTCATTGAAGTAAACGAGACTGAGCAATACTCAAAGCTTACAAACAGATAATTTGCTTTCCTGACTAGGGCATTCATGTATTCTTGATGTTGATGTGCTTCGGGGGTCAGCTGGCCTGGCGATGTCTCCACCTGACAGCACATCAGAATCAACCAGCATGCATTTTGTAAAAACAGTGATTTCTGGGCTCCGCTCTCAACCTGCTCAGTTGGATTCTCTAATGGTGGCTCTTGGTAGACAACACTTTAATGTTCTTTGAACTGGGAGCTGGCTTTTGGGAAACCTAAATAGGGGGCAACTAGAAGCATAGCTGATCAAGAGGCGAGGAGCAGTGTTCAGATTTTCAAAGCATGAAGAGACAGAGACAGGACAAGGAGACGCTGATGACATGGAGGCATGGTTGACTCTTTTTGGAAAGGGGGAGGATGAGAGGAAAAAGGTAGCTTTAAGACAAGGATAAAAATGCCAAGAAATCACTGCTAAGTGAGCTGCTATTCAAGACTTTTGATTGCTAGTTTGCACAAAAAGAGGACTTTACTGGAAGGATGCTGGGGGATTTCACGTAGTAAGAGAACGGGAATGGTGCAAGTAGGCGGCAGAGACAACTAGGATCGGGGTCTTGAA
>NW_007727841.1:52755-57048 GCF_000696425.1 Galeopterus variegatus | reverse complement strand
TCATGTCATGTCACTGCCTCCAGGACATGATCTCTAAAATCCTCTGTATGGAATGGATGCTGTTCTCTGCTCAGGGCTGGTATACCTTGCTGATCTCTTATATCTCTAAACCCATCAAACATAATGATTGTCTGTTTCTGTTTCTGCCTCCCTCTCCTATCTGGGAGTCCCTTGAGGAGAAGGAGCATATCATATCCACCATAACATCCCCAGCACCTACTTCAGGGACAGGCAAGTGGTCAGCTGCCCTTGGATCTTTTAAAATACTGCAAATCTCAGTTTAAGTTTTGTCATTTGTCACTGCTCTGCATGAGATGAGGTCAGAAAGAACTGCAAGCTGTTTGTTCCAGCAGCAGCTATGTTGGTCCCATCAGCCATCCTTCAACTGGCGGTGGATGATCTTCTGTGTTTGAGTCGGGTGATCAGACTGGTGATCTCAGTCTGGTGATCTTCTCTTGTTTGAAATAAACTGTGTGGCAGTTGAGGTCTCTGGGGACGTCAGGGGAGACCTTATCAGAGATTCTTCATGAATTGCTGGGCTTGGCAGCCAACCAGGGTGGTAATTTCATGGTTATGAGCTGCAAGGACTTTGGTCGATTTACTTTTTACCCTTCATTTCTCTCTTTCCCTTTCCCTCATCCCAGATGTGACACCAGAGGCTCATTTCTGCCTTTTCTGTCTCAGATAGGGTGTTAATTGATTTATATTCTTATTACTTCTCAGTCTCCTTCCCAGAACACATATAGAGAATTTCCTGCATTGTATAAAGGTAAAAGGTTGTTTCTATTGCTGTTGTGTTATCTTTCTCATTATTATAAAAATTTTTAAAAATATTGATCTTTACTTCCATAGTAGGCAATTGAAATATAAAGCAGAGCCCCCATATTAAAAAAAAAAAGAAACTCATAAAAGCAGTGACTATGACGTTATCCCCTTGAAGACAACCCCCTCCCTTCCCTTCCCACAGTGATTCCATTCTCTGTAAAGTCATTGACATTCATTGTGTCTTCAGTCAGTCATTGTTTAGCCAAGCCATATGTACTTAACTCCCATAATGTGCCTCATAAATCAATCTCACAGCTCCTTAATGATTTTGTTGCTCTTTTCTGAATTTCCTTCATATGTCCCCTTTCTGGGGCCCCAGGGAGTTGGTAGAACACAAGGTAATTCCCATTATATGTTAGGCAGGCCAACCCTGTGTGGTGTCCAGTTACATGGCTAATTTCAATCACACCCTCTTGCTTTCCAACAGATCCCTTGACTTCTTTTTTTTTTTTTTACAAGAAACAGTGAGGGCAGAGAAGAAGTGGTGATGGGAAGTGAGACACTGAGCATATAATGTTTAATGCTATCTCCTTTAAATATTTACATAATTTTAAATTTTTAAGTAAATTTTTTAAAGACAAAAATTTAGGAGATTGAGTAAAAAGTAATTCAAGGAAGAAATTAGCTAGAAATGTGAGAAATGAGTTAATTTCTCCCATTAGCTAAGGACTTCCTCATAGGGAAATGGGCTCTTTGGAAAAGAAATAATTTTTTAAAAGTTTTCTGAACTGGAGAGGAGTCTATGCAGCTTATGTGCTTGTCACATCCTCAGTGCCTGGGCACCAGCGCTGCTCATCCCCACGCTCAGCTGAGGAAAGTGGATCTGAGCAGTTTTTTAAAAATATGAATTCTCTATGATTTGCAGCAGCTTGGTAGAGTAAAATCAGTCCTGCTCCCTTGACCAGAAGTCTTTAGACTGGGAATTGGTGTCTTTGTAGACAAAGGCAAATACCTATAGACTGGACATCAGACTAAGCAATAGCCTGTCTGAAGTGCTCCATGCTGGATGATGGAAGACTAATTCCTAAATGCTAGCGGCCAAGTGTACAAAGTGAAAGGAAAGTAGTATCACTGGAGTACAGGCCAGATCCTAAATAACTTCAAATTATTATCCCTGGAGAAAGAAGAAAAAAAATAGATTCTTTTTTGACAGTGTTTCTATTCCCAAATGATATCTTGGAGCCTAAAAATACTTACACAGCCTCTCCCGTCTAATTTTCAGCAGCCAATAACTTAGGAGAGGCATGACCACAGAACGGAGTTGCATTTGACAATGTGAATGTTGAGAATGTCCAATTCATTTATTAAGAACTATTTTATTCTTCATGACATGAGTCAAAGATAAATAAGATGTTTTTATCCTGAAGGATTTTAGAACCTAGTAGGAAAACAAAGTAAAAAATAACTACCACGTAGGGCAAAATGTAATAATTCCTATAAATAAACATAAACAAAGTAACTAGGAATGCAGAAGAGGGTGAAATTACTTTCTTTGCTGTGAGAACATGAGTGTGTGGAGGCTGGGAGGGGGGTGTTGGGAAAGACTATAATTCCATGTTTATTGTTTGTCTTTTCACTAAACCACATTGCCTTGGAGACTAAATGACATTGAGTTGGATCAAGCATGGATGAAATTTTGAAACAGAAATCTGGGTTGAACAGAGACCTCGTGAGCAAAGGCATAAGAGTGGGAAAATTCAGGATTTGTTCAGGAAATAGTAAGTGGTTTGACTCGTCTGGAACAGAAGAAGGTAATGAGAGATAAGTTGGGAAAATAGACTGCAGCTGTCAACTGTTAGAAGATTCTAAATGACAAATTGTAGGGTTTAGTGTTGTTTTATCTATATCTATCATCTCTCTACCATCTATTGGCAAGAAAGTGCATGATCAAGGCTATATTTAGGAACATTATTCTTCAGGAATTTTTGCTGGATTACAAGAGGAGGTGACTAGAGGTGAGCATTGCAGTTGACACATGTTTGCAGCAGTTGAGGGAGAGACAATGAGGACTTGTACTAGCAGTGTGGCAATGAGAATGAAAAGAGGAAGTGGGAGGTAAGAGATGATTTGCTTTTATTGGTGCGCTGGCTGGGTGTGGATGATCTGGGTAGTGCAAAGATAACTGTAACACCAGGTTTTGACCCTAGGTAACTAAATAGATTGTGGCAATGAGAATGAAAAGAGGAAGTGGGAGGTAAGAGATGATTTGCTTTTATTGGTGCGCTGGCTGGGTGTGGATGACCTGGGTAGTGCAAAGATAACTGTAACACCAGGTTTTGACCCTAGGTAACTAAATAGATTGTGGTAGCATTTTGGCGGAAGCTAAAAAGCTTCTGTGATGAAACTCCTCTGTCATCAGACTGCTTGGGTTCAAATCCTTACATGTTAGACTTTTTACCTTACCAGTCTATGCCTCAGTCTCTTTTTCTGTCTGAAAGATGGGAAAGATAATAATTCTTTCTTCCAGGAGTGTTGATAGGCTAAATAAAAAGATACATGGAAAGTCCCACAACCCTTCTCAACTGGCTTCTGTGAGAATTAAATCCTAACAACCTGAGGCATCCCCTGGGAGAAATTGACTTCTCTTTTCTGTATCTTGAATGATACTTGCATGTAACACACACCAGGGGGAACCGTGGGACATTTCAGAAAGAAGTTAGGAGAGGCTTACTATAAGACTCGGCTTGGGTTAGGTGATTTTAAGGACATTTCACAAAATTTGCGTTCTGTTCTGGATGGAATAGTGACAGAAAAGAAAAACAATTCAATAATCGGTCACCTTAATTATCTTTATTACAGAGGCAGGATGAACGAATCACAGATAAATTTTTTGTTTTTTTTGAGAAGAGGCTATAGTTTATTGTGTTAGCTGGGATAGGGAGAAGCTTGATCATTTTTGTGGTTGCAAAGTGTCTTTATTTTTATCTCTGTCAGCCATGATTTTAGAGTGGTCTTGTCATGTAAAATCCTTATCTCATGCTGATAATCTATGAAATTCACAGCAGAAGAACTCACAACCTATTGGTAGCCACAGATATCAGTAGTTAGGGGCATTTTCCCCCCATTCTGACTGCTTCCTGTGAGTAGCTTTGATTCTTTCTCTGAGATTAGTAGTAGAATTATTAATGCAAGGATTTGAGTAATTTATGGTTTTGGATACAAGTTACAAATTTGCTTTCCAGAAGTGTATATCAATTCTCCCAGCACTATGTGATAATGGGGTAAATGTTGGGCAATGTCTAGAAAGCCAGAACTTTGAGGGCTTGGGCTGATTTGTTAGAGAGTGACCTAACCTTTGATCTCGAGGAGTCTGAATTTTTATTGGTTCTGCCTACCTGGTTCTCTTTCATTAGGTTCAAATTTGCACGTTATCCATTGACTTTCTTCTTTGGCAGATGAGGGTTTAGATTTCTTACATCACAACCACACACATCCCTGTGCTTCCCTCTCCCCCACATTTTATGGTCA
>NW_007727841.1:51394-52056 GCF_000696425.1 Galeopterus variegatus | reverse complement strand
CTTCTCTTTCTTCACTGCTGACCATTTTGTTGTTCACTGCCTCCTCATATTGTTTTCCATGAATTGGTATATTTCCTTCCTTCAGGTCATCTTTTTCTCCAGGTTAAACGGACAACAAAGAGGTACTAATCAAACTTCTACTCTTTTCCATTGTCTTTCTGGACTCTGCAGTGTGGAACTGAACTTTCAGTATCTTCTTACTGGTGCTGGCCTCTGTGTACCAAGTGACCTGTAAACCAAGGACAGCACTGGTTCTCAAATATTTTTGACTATGACCCACAGTAAGAAATACATTTTACATCATAAACCAATATGCATAAATGCATGTTTCCATATACACACACCAGCCCCCACATTTATGTAAATACATATCACACACATACATATAACTATATAATTGGAAAAAAAACCTCACAAAACAAATATATCTTTACTACATGTCTTGTGTTTAAATATTTGCTGTTCTAGTCTCCTTCATTTAAAAAAATATGCTTGCCATGACCCTCTAAATTAATGTTTTAACTTAGCGATAGAGCAGTGTCTCCTCAGTAAGTGGTAAGTTCCTGCATCCTATTTTGTCCATATTAGAATTTCTTCCTTTTGGGGCTGGCCCGGTGGTGCACTGCTACAGTGTGCCGCTTGGGAAGCGCAGTGGCGCTCCC
>NW_007727841.1:48907-50427 GCF_000696425.1 Galeopterus variegatus | reverse complement strand
ATCCGTTGCCGGTCACGAAAAAAGACAAAAAGGAAAAAAAAAAAAAAAAAAAGAATTTCTTCCTTGCACCAAGCAATTTCAACTTTTTGGGGATAGCCCAACACTGAGTACACATATCCATTACTCATCCCCAGATGCTAAAGATAGAACACTGAATTCAGAGTGTCTGGTCAATTCATTCATAACAATAAATTCAGCCTGATCTATAATGATTTTTTCCTTTCTTCTTAATTGGGTACTTTCAGCATCCATTCTCATGAATTCATCTCCATATTTTCACCCCAAACTTAGCAATTATTTTATTAATTGTAAACTTAAGCCTCCTTCTTCTGAATTTGATTTTCTCACCCCAAATGTGCTGGAATCTGACTTTGAGGAATAGGGGTTTAGGGTAGAAAAAGAACTAAACACCCTGGGTCAGGTTAGAATCTCAGGTAAAAGAGAAAACCTGTCTTTGAGTTAAGAGAAAACATACCCTTATTAGTTGAGATTCTGAGAGGGATATGCAGCCCCATGAGCTCCTGTGTCTTTCCATTTTCAATTCCACTTATTAGAATCTGGCATTTTCCTTATCTCCAGGATACTGCTAAGTTTCTGATATTGACTCCACAGTGAAAAAAATTAGGTTCTGTTTTGATTATCTCAGGCTTACAGATAAAACAGTTGAGATTGTTTTAGCTCTGTTACGAGGTAGCCTCCTTCATCCACAAGACCACACAAAATGGGAACTCTCCCCCAAAGTAGATAGGAAAGCACAGTATTGAAATAGACAAATATACATCGTCTATGTACTACGAATAGTTTTTCCTTTGTCATTTACATTTAAATTTAATTACGGTGATTTTTGATGTACAGAATTTAAAATTTATATCAACAAATTCACAGATATTCGTTTTGTTTTTTAATTCAGAAAATTATTTTAATTACTTTTTAAAATTTTAAGTCTTTCCACTAAAAATATTATATCTTTTTAAACTTTATTTTTATGGAGTAAAATTATACTTAGTTTAAAATGTCAAATGCTATATAATTATAAGGAAAAACACAGTCTTCTGTCCTACTCCTCCCAACATTAAATTCTCATTCTCTATGCTCAAACATTTAGAAATCTTTTAGCTATATTTATCTTAAAATATTTGCCCCTGTATCTGAGATACTATACCCCCAATTGTAGCTTATACCACTTCTTGCTTTTTCAGATTTGTGCATTGTCCATTGACTGTCTTCTTTGGCAGATGAGGATTTAGCTTTTTTTCATCACAACCACACATCTCCTATGCTCCCCTCCCTTGCCCCATACTTTTGTTTTTCTCCATTTTTCATTTTCTGTCACAGTTTCTGTTTAAACAAATCCCGTTTACATTATTTGACAATGTTAACAGGAGTTCCTGTTGACAATGTATTATAATTGCATTTCCTTTCTTATGAAACTCCTTGTTTTTCCTAGTTACTAATTGCTTAATCTTCTTAATTTGTTTATTTTTCTTTGTACTAACTAATCATTAAGCTTCAGATTTTAA
>NW_007727841.1:46751-48830 GCF_000696425.1 Galeopterus variegatus | reverse complement strand
TCGTATCTATGGCCCTACAAACTGTTATTTGAAATTTAAATGATACTGTTCAGATCTGTGTATTTATTTGTTGTGGTACTGAGACCTCCACATGCCTGGGAACTCCCATTGCCACATTGCAGTGTTGGATCTCCTATTTCATAAATCCCAGGTAGTACTTTTTCTTAGCTTACTCCCTTGTTTTGGTGAAGTACCTTCTTTAGTAGATTTAAAGGATGCCTGCAAAGTAAACTTTTTGAGACGATGTATATCTTAAAATGCTTTTATTTTACCATTATTCTTGATTGATAATTTGGCTGAGCATATGATACTCGATTGCAAATGATTTACTCTGTGAGTTTTGAAGCCATTGCTCTATTATCTTCCAGCTTTCAATTTTGTTCTTGAGAAATTCAAATAATGTTTTGATTTCCAATCCTTTGTATGTGGTATGTTATCTTTCCTCTCTGAAAGCTTTCAGAAACTTTTCTTAAACTCTAAGTTTCTAAAGTTTCGTGAAGCCATGGTTTGCTTATCTACCTACCTATCATCTTGATTCATTTGATGTATTTTTGGCAATTGGTGTACTTTCAATTTCAAAATATTTTCTTTTTTTTATGGTCATGCCTAGGAATTTTATATATCTTTGTATTGAAAAATCTGTCTACATTTATTTTTATTAAAAATATGCTATTTTATTTTATTTTATTTTTAAATTTTATTTAATCTNCAGTGGTTTGTAGTTCTCCTTATAGAGATTTTTCACATCCTTGGTTAACTCAATTCCTAAGCATTTTATTTTTTTGTGTGGCTATTGTAAATGAGCAAGTTTTCTTGATTTCTCTTTTTGCATGTTCACTATTGGAGAATAGAAATGCTACTAATTTTTGTGTGTTGATTTTGTATCCTCCTACTTTGCTGAATTGATTTATCAACTCCAAGAATTTTTTTGTAGAGGCTTTAGGCTTTTCTATATGTAGGATCATGTCATCTGCAAAGAGGGACAGTTTGACATCATCTTTTTCAATCTCGATGCCCTTTATTTCCTTCTCTTCTCTGATTGCTCTGGCTAGTACTTCCAACACTATGTTGAATAGGAGTGGTGAGAGTGGGCATCCTTGTCTAGTTCCTGTTCTTAAAGGAAAAGCTTTCAGCTTTTCAACATTCAAGATGATATTGGTAGTGGGTTTATCATATATGGCTTTAATTATGTTGAGATACTTTCCATCTAAACATAACTTATAGAGAGTCTTTGTCATGAATGAGTGTTGAATTCTATCAAATGCTTTTCAGCATCTATAGAGATGATCATATGGTCCTTGTGTTTGATTTTATTGATATGGTGTATCACATTTATTGATTTTGCATATGTTCTACCAACCTTGCATCCCTGGGATGAATCCCACTTGATCATGGTGTATAATTTTGTTTACGTGTTGCTGTATTCTGTTAGCTAGTATTTTATTGAGGATTTTTGCATCTATATTCATCAAGAATATTGGCCTGTAGTTTTCTTTTGTAGTTGTATCTTTACCTGGTTTTGGTATCAGGGTGATGTTTGCTTCATAGAATGAGTTTGGGAGAATTGCCTCTATTTCTATCTTTTGGAATAGTTTGTAGAGAATTGGTGTCAATTCCTCTTTGAATGTTTGGCAAAATTCTGCTGTGAGTCTATCTGGTCCTGGGCTTTTCTTTGTTGGGCTCCTTCTGATATCAGCTTCAATCTATTTTATTGTTATTGGTCTGTTCAGATTTTCTACATCTCCTTGTCTCAGTTTTGGTAGCTTGTGTGTGTCCAGAAATTTATCCATTTCCTCCAGATTTTCAAATTCGTTGGCATATAGTTGTTCATAGTAGTCTCAAATGATTCCTTGTATTTCAGAGATATCAGTTGTAGTATCACCTTTTTCATTTCTAATTTTTGTTATTTGGATCTTCTCTCTTCTTTTTTTAGTTAGCCATGCTAATGGTTTGTCAATTTTATTTGTCTTTTCAAAAAATCAACTTTTTGATTCATTAATTTTTTGTATTGTGTTTTAGGTTTCAATTTCATTAAGTTCTGCTCTGATCTTAATGATTTCTTTCTGTCTGGTAACTTTG
>NW_007727841.1:44699-45656 GCF_000696425.1 Galeopterus variegatus | reverse complement strand
CTCCAACATTGGGTGCATATATATTTATGATTGTTATGTCTTCTTGATGGATCAATCCTTTATCATTATGTAGTTGCCCTCATTATCTCTTTTTATGGTTTTTAGTTTTAAGTCTATTTTATCAGATATAAGAATAGCTACTCCAACTCATTTTTCATTTCTATTTGCATGGTAAATCTCTTTCCCTCCTTTCACTCTTAGTCTACATGAGTCTTGTAGGTGAGGTCGGTCTCTTGAAGGCAGCATATAGTTGGGTTCTCCTTCTTAATCCAGTCAGCCTGTCTGTGTCTTTTGATTGGGGGATTTAATCCTTTTACATTAAGAGTTGTTATTGAAATGTGTTGATTTACTCCTAGCATTTTATTGATATTTGTTTGGATGTCTTAACTGTCTTTTGTTCCGTTCTTTCTGATTTACTGTTTGTTTTCTGTATTTGTTGGTTCCTTGGGTTGCAGATAAACTTTTTGTTTCTCTTCATTGTTGCCATTTTTATTTTACTAGTAGGTTTTGATTTTTCTTGAGTTTTTATGGCAGTGGTAGTTATTTTTCAGGCACCAAACCCAGTACTCCCTTGAGAATTTCTTTTAAGGGTGGTCATGTGGTAGTGAACTCCTGCAGTTTTTGTTTGTCTGAGAAATACACTGTTTGCCCTTCATTTTGGGAGGATAGCCTTGCAGGGTATTCTTGGCTGGCGATCTCTGTCTTTTAGTATTTTGAATACATCATCCCATTCCTTNATGAATATTCTGAGGTTGTTGGATGGAATGTTCTGTAGATATCTGCCAAGTCTAATTGGTCAAGAGTGTTGTTTAGATCTTGTACTTTTGTGCTGATTCTTTGCCTAGATGATCTGTCCAATATTAACAGTGGGGTGTTCAGGTCCCTAGCTATTAGGATATTAGTGTCTATTTCCTTCTTTATGTCTAATAGAGTTTGCTTTATAAATCTGGCTGCTCC